>NW_025422489.1:110000-360000 GCF_904849725.1 Hordeum vulgare subsp. vulgare
CTCTGGAATGATTGCTTGCAGGATTTCATATTTTCCAGTGATCAGCTTAGTTGGAAGAGATAGATAGGAGAAGCGAATGCCAGATGCGCGGTGTGCCAATCAATCCAATTTCGTGAGATCGAGTCAAGATAAGAAGGCAAAATTCTTTGGAGTAAAGTCGCCTGGAAGAAAGAATAGGAATTGATCTAGCTATAGTATAGATAGAGTGTCAGATGAAATGCTTGACAAGGCAAGGAAACAGAACTTCCACATCCTCTGTTCACACTACCTGGATTGGAATTGGTTCTATCGAGATATACTGACTTGAAACAGGAATTTCTTGGTAACTGCTGCTTCTTTGAAGCAAGTGCTTTCGGGTTGGCTCTTCTGATATGTGTATTTGCTACCCATACGGAACAATTTCATTGATGAAAGATGGATGGCTATTCTCCACATTTGCCAGCACAGTGCACTTTTTCTTCTATTTCGTGATTCCTTTCTTTCTGTCGCCATTTGAAAATGGATTTCTCCTCCTGGTTTTAGTCACACACGTCTTTTCCACCTAGGAAGGATGCCCCTACGATCATTCCATGCTCTGCCTTCGCCCGAGCGGTCCCCAGGGAAGGAAGCCAATAATGGGAGTGTCAGGGCGGAACTTCATTAATGAAAGGATTTGCACTGCCCCACCGTGCCGCAGGGACGAACTTCAATAGCCCATCATAGCACTCTCAGTCAGGGGGTTAGGGAACTCTTGAAGATATCGATAGAATAACATTTCTTTTTCATAAGTTTCAGTGGACGCAGAGCCAACAAGTGCTGTTTTTCAGCGTAAGGTCAGGTTACAGAAAGGCCTATTTTGATAAGCAAGGCATTGCAAACAAATAGGTAGAGCAGAGAGCTAACCTAAGGAGCGAGCTTGTTGTAGTTGGTCTAAAGGGGGAAATAAAGGACTGTCCCGCTACTACTTCCTTGATTCCCGGGAAAGAAGGAAGACCGAGGGTAACTAACTCTTCCTTCTGAAAAATCTATATCCCAGCTCGTTTTCATCGAGCCTTCCCCCCGTTTGGAGTATAGCCAAGTGGTAAGGCATCGGTTTTTGGTACCGGCATGCAAAGGTTCGAATCCTTTTACTCCAGAGCATACTTATTCTAGAAAATAGAAAAAGAAAAAGAAAGTCTCATCCCTAATAAATAAATGAAAGTAGATTTACATTCTTTTTGTATTTCTAGGGGGAATGTTGAGGCAAACTTACGATGCTGACAAGCTGGTTAGGTGCCGAGTTGGATTAGACATCGCAGGTTTCAGTTTAAGAATTGGGAAGAGGTTAAGAACCTAGTGGAATCCACTGCGAGGGGAAGTGCTGAAGTGAAGAAAAGCCCCAATTTTGGAGAGGATTGCATAATTGGAGAGTCGAATTGGAGCAAAGCCGTGATCTGGTAGGCGACTGGTACAAGTGCTAGACTGGAGCTAGACAAGAAGCGTTGAGCAGGAACTTGAGCAATTCAAGAAACCTTAGAAGAAACTGGATATGTGGCAACAAGAAGGGCTTAGCCAGAATCTTGAAACAGGTATGATACCGGCACATATCAGCCTGATGTGATGTACCTGAATTCATTCATGTTCTGTGGAGTCTTTCTTTTAATATTCTTATTTTTTCTCAGTTTAATTAGGAAGCAAATGCGGTTTCAAGATGAACTCAACCTCGAAAAGGAATTCAATTAGCTGTGCAGTTAGCCCTTTTATCTTTAATAATTGGTTGAAATGGATATTGCCTGTCACTTGAAAATAAGGTTGTTTCATTTAGAATTCAGCAAGTTTCTTAGAAAATTGTTGTTAAACAGGTTGACGTTCCACTGGGAATGGAATAACAAAGGCTTTTGGCAGTTTGTGGATCGAGATGTGATTCGCTTTTTGAGTAATAGTTTCTTTCATTTGGTGTGCTCTTCCTGGAACCGGTAATAGGAAAAATTTGGTGCATTCTACTTTGCTGTTATGGTATTTACAATCCTTGAATTGTTTGAACCTGACTCTCATTATCTGTCTTCATGGTCTGGAGGGTATTTTGGATATCGTGGAGGTAACTGACGATGAATTCGTCTCTTGCCTCACCGATCTGAACACGGAGTTTCCGAAGCTACAAGAGTGCTTGGTTAAACGGTGCCATTAAGTTTCAACTGTCTTTAAACTTACTACTTCAAGTGCAATTATCAACTCCTTGCAAAATTGTTGGCTTTCTCATCTACAAAAGGCAACTCTGGTATTCAAGGAAACAGATAATTAGGTTCCACTCACTACGTCAACTAAAGCAACTGCATCTGGAGCACTTACCAGGGAAAATAGAATAAATAATGACGTAGTACGAGGGGATTTTTTTTCTCACTATTGCCATCCTGTGTTCAGTTCCAATTTCGTAGTAGGAGACAGACTCAAAGTCAATAGATTCCTGTCCTTTTCTATAGAAATAGGCTTGGTCAAGTGCTTAAAAAAGAGGTGACCCGAATGATTTCAATGAATTGCTATTTGGTCAGATTGGAACAATTGGATTCGAAAGGAAAGAAAGACTGTGAACGAAGAGGGCCGCCCATGATCGATTGGATTCGGCAAATAAAGTAGAGGGCCCGCCCGTGTCACCACCAGTCCACCGAACCAGCTGTAGATCGCTAACTCTCTTGTCGACGCCCGGAACTTATGTACGAGTTAAGAATGAATTGTTCCCGAGTAGAGAGGGCAGGATAAGGATTCAGTAAGAAGGAGAGTCTACTTATGGAAATGCCATCCTCTCTTTCCTCAGTAACGGAGTGACTAGCTACCCCGACTTTTTATTCCAGTTCCATTCTTACTGGTGCAGGAGTCCAAAGTGCATCTTCCAACTCCCTAACTGCGTCTTCCATGAAGTTCGGGAGACCCCTCACGTGCCGCTGCCCGTGAGACTCGCCTTTGTACACTTTGCGCACCGCTTCGACTAGACCCCGCTACTACCTCGTATCCAAATACCTGCGATCTAGCTCATTCTTTTTTAAGCCCTGCAAGCCTAATAGAACCTTGTTTCCTGGGCCAAGTCAGCCTATAAGTAAGTAGGGCTGAAGACAATTTGTTTGTTAGTTTTTCAATCTTCTTCCTTCTATGCTTAGAGTAAGTGGAAATGACCTCCTTGATCAGCAAGTAAGCGAGCGGTAGTTCAGTCTCCGACAAGTGAGGCCGAATAGCCCCTGGTGTCCTTTTCCTTCTAAACTAGCTGCTCTCGCTTGACTCTTCTAGTGAGCAAGCAAACTGGTCGGGGAACAGGGTCGGATCAAAGTAAGGAATGGGAATAGCACTCACTCGTTGAAGGTAAGCCAGAAACAGGGGTTGTCCTCTCCCTTACTTAAGTCCTAGTCCATCTTTTCGTGCCCCAAAGGGGAAGTCAAGCAATAATGAGGGAACTTGACCCACACCTGACGAAAGAGTTTGGTAGCTCGAAGGAAGCAGAAGCAAAACCTGCTTTCTTTCTGTCCCAACCTCCAAGGGTTCCTCCCTGTATGACATAGTCCATTGGATTGGGGCAATGGTACGCACCTATGTTTGGTGTCCCCTCTCTCACTTCCTCGTCAGATCCTGGTCCCAAAGGGCAATACATTGAGTCGGAAAGACGGGGGGGGGCTTTCGTAAATTCCATTCTGTAGCCGAACTAGCCCCTGGATCAGCTCTCATAGTGGGAGAATCAGAGTCAAGTTAGGCGCAAAAGAGGGGGTTGACATCATTCGTCGTGATTGGATCAATCAGACTCCCCCACAGGAAATGCCAAGGGGCGCCCTTTCTCATTATCATCTACCGCCCATTTCTTCATCATCTGCTGCTGCCTTAAGTGCGTAAAGTAGGCTCAGCTTCTTAGGTTTCTAAATATCTTGTAGTAGCCGAAGGTAGTCCAGTCCGCTTGTTAGATTGAATTGAATCTTATATAACCTACGTAGCTAAAGAGAAAATCATAATAGTCTAAGTGGACCTCTCAAAGGTATAAATAAGTAGACATTAGTCTTACTGGTTCGGTCTTTTTCTTTTTTTGTTATGATGCCCACATTTCATACTTCTCAATTCTTATTTATTCAAGGGTTCGTATGTACTGAGTGACTCTAGGTCTATTCAGATGCAGCTTCAAGAGAGCTTTATTCGGCCTTTGTATGACCGTCTTCCCTTCCTGTCTATCTCCTTCGGTCAGGTAGTTCTGCTTCCGATGCCGGAGGAGCAGGGTGGGATAGAAGGGTAGTTTCTGAGTTCGAGCTACTGTAGTCTCCCCCGTTGACCTTCTTTTTTAGATAGAATCCTCAATGAGTGGAAAGGACTCCCAAACTTGCTCCACAGTACTATACCATACAGAGCCGCGCCCTTGTGATATGATAAGAAGAAAAGGGGCCAGGCCGCCCTCTTTTCTTTTCCGCACCAAGCCTTCTTGTAAAATCGGGTGTATAGCTCAGTTGGTAGAGCATTGGGCTTTTAACCTAATGGTCGCAGGTTCAAGTCCTGCTATACCCAAAACAAAAAAAACCACTCTTGTATTCGTAAGGATGCATAGTAGCCTTCAAAGAGCACTCTTTGGCCTTGAGAAAAGCCCCTTTCTCATCAACATCTCGACTTCGCTCGTTGTTTGAGGTAAGTATAAAGGAGATCAGATCTGTCCCGGGAATCGAAGGATACAGAAATATGGAATCGAGCACAGATTATAGGAAACAAGCAAACAGAACAGGTTGGATCCCATCTTTAACTGCACAGAGCAGCAGCCTACTATTGATTGATGATCTTACCTTCCTGAGAGTCGAGGAACAGCAGATGAGATAGCCGAAAGGGGGGACCCCGGGTAATAGGTTTCCTTTTCCGGTTTAGGCTTGAGATAAATCAGGAACTGAACTTAGCACTCCACAAGTATGGATTGGATTGTTTCATTCTGATACCAACTTTCATGCTGGAAGATAAGGTTGCCATACTGGGAAAGGGGGAAAGGAAATAGGATCCCCTCTCTTCTCTACAGGAATGAACTTCTCCTCGCCGACCACTGGCACTATACTTAGGTTAGGCGCAATAGGTGACTTAGGTTGGGTTGTCTGGATCAATCCTACAACGAATAGCTCTCTTTCCTTTTAATGGAACACTCACTAGATTCTGCTAAATAAGGATAACTGCAAAGATAAGCCGGGTCATCCGAAAATCCAGGAAATATTTCCTTGATTTTCTGCATGGCATATTTCCTATCATTTCACAACCTACTTGTTTTCTTAGTTAGATACTATAGCACCTTCCCTTCATGGGGAGATGTTTATATACCATCTAAATTCATTCATTCATTCATTACTTACTTGCTCTTCTTTCCCAGTGATCGGAATAGGGATTTCCATGGATTGTAGGCCCTCGATTGTAATGATGGTATCAATGAAAGATGAAATAACATGATACTATTTAAAGCAATGGTTGATAGAGCGAGGTCTAACCTTGATTGGGTAGACCGAGAAGCAAACCACTAAGCAACTGGACTGCAGCCCCGAGAAAACAAGCAGTTCGGAAAAGCAAGTCAGGAATACGGTGGCGATGCAGCAACGATACGCATTCCCGCAAGGGGTAGTGAAAAGCCATTAGGGGGAAGAGATAGGTTTCTTATTCTAAGCCAAATTACTATACCATAAGGAGATTACCATTATGAGATGACACTTGAGAGGGCACTTTAAAGTGATTGAACCCACTTTCCATGTTAGTTTAAGCAACAATATCGCTAGGGACCAAAGTAGTGAAAACGGCAGCTCCATTTTCCAAAACTTTCTGTCTCATAAGACTTTGAAACCACACAATTTGACATTCCCCTTGGGAAATAGGGAAAAACAGGCCCCGGATTCCGATAACTTATGTCTCGCCTAGTGGAAAAGTACACAATTGACTAAGAAGATTGGAAGGTGGTACGAAAATACTCATCGGGTCTTTCGTTCCAGCAGTCATGATATAGCTTCTAGCTTTGACCGCTCTTAAGGTGCCCGCACTCTTGGCTTGAATCGCCGACTTGTGTTTCGGTTTAACCGAAAAGCAGAATCCTATCATTTCACTACTCGACAGAGGCTCCTCATTCATCCATCGGATAGGACGCCCCATCTATGGAACAAGAGAACGAGATATTGACTTTTTTGACATCTGTAACTACATTCTCACATTTCTTTTTTGATCTCATGACTTTTTATGCGATCGGAAAACGAATGAGATCAGAAAGATAGGCGGACGACTTGACCATAAGGTCGGATGTTTCCGTGAGCAGTAAGCAGCGGATCTCCCCTTTTTGGGGGAAAGCTGGTGGCCCTTTTGGCGTGTTAATTCTTTCGACGGGGCGGCCTTCTTCGTTCGGTAGATCCGGTCGAGGTGGTTTTCGTTTACCAGCGCGTAGGTGGTCTAAGTTCCTATGACCGAGTCTTTCTGGCCCCTGTGAACATATTTTCTTAATGTATTAAAGAGGGCCTCTCTAACCGGTGAAAAGTGGTAGGTGTCCACTAATGGCTATTCCTGGCTCGGCTCCGATAACGCAATTCCGGGAGGAGTCGGTAGTTGGGCACTGGATCCCTTCGGACCTGGAGAACGTGTGACACTGGGTCGGGGTTTGGTGAACCAACAGGTCGCTCCTTTAGTTGAAGTATCGGGCCCCTTTTTCGTTGCCTAGGTTACACCTTCGGAATACCCCAGACGGGGATTTCGCTCTATTCCCCCCAATCTTCACTTTACGCCACGCCGACTCTCCGTCGTGGAATTAGACCAAGGGTCGAAGACCCATACCATAGGACCCCGTCTCCCGTATCTTATCTTTCGCGCGTAGGAGATCGAGACACAGCCTTAGGGCTATGGGGAAAGTGGATCGATTGCCCTAGAATTACAACTACGTAGAGGGTCTCTACAAGTCTATAAAGAAGTTCAAAAAAATTGATCGGTAGTAGTCCGGTCGCACCCGAACAATAATATTCCAGAGGGAAATGCACCTAAGATCAAATATTTTGAGCCGGCTTCCGTGGAAAATTCAGACTTTCTTTTTGATGCTGCGATCACATAAAAACATAAACTTTGAAGCTCAATAGCTAAATACATGGCAATTAAATCATGAGCCGGGATCATTAAGAGCATACTGCGAGTAGGAAGTGGAATTAATACAATGAATTCAGAAGCATCAAACCTCTCTTTTTCGAAAAAATCGAAACACATCGAAATGGTACCAGCCGTACTTAATAATAGAAGGATTTGGCAGAAATATGTAAAATTGTCCCTCCTAAAAAAATTATTCCAGAATAAATGGGCAATAGTTAGGAGAGGTGCGCCAGCGGCGAGCAGAAGCAAGGTTATTAGATACCGAAGGAAAGCCCGGCCAGAACCACACGTGCAAGTTTCCCTGCATGTGGCTCGTCCGTGATAACTTCTTCGGATTTGCGTGAACTAGCGGACCGATCACTAAGTGGTTAGTACCTCCAGCATGAGCGAACCTTTTCAGAACTGGTTAGGAATGGGCGCCACTATCCCAGCCCGGATCCAGCCAGGTTCTATTGATCATGTCCCCTTCCCAACAGTTGTATCTTGTCTTGGGGCGTCTTTCTTTGGCTTTACTATCAAGCCAGACGCGGCGCCCTTTCGCATTATCATCTACCGCCCTTTCTTTCCTCCCGTCCCTTCACGCATGAAGATCGTCGTATGTATGTTCGACTTCGGTTGCCGGTGCAATAGAATTGGCGGGAGTATATTATGGCAGGATCAGTCACCTGGGCAAACCAAAACCCTCCTCCAAGAAGAATTGTGCTATGCCCCCCCCGATATCCCTATAGAGCGAAAGAGCTGCCTGGTGATCCCTAGGTTGCAGCACGTCCGGTCGTTAACTCCTCGCTAGCTGCCGCCGTTTCTAGGACCGACCGACGCCTCACCTGCATGCACAGGTACCTACGTAGTGTAGTGTCGGTCGCACATTCATAATAGCGTTCGGACTCATGTGCCTTCCTGAACCAGGGGAGTTCCCTTGCTCCTGCTGCGTACGATTAGCCGGCCTTGCGGCGGCAAAAGGATTAGGACGTCCCCCCATGCTAAGGTTCCCTGCGGTCCGGCCGCATTAGGTTAGGGAGCTGGGCGATAATAGCTCCTCCGCATCCCAAGCGCGCTGCCCTCCTAGGCGCGCAACACTAAGTAATCCAAGCCAACCCACATTACTAACTAACGGTGGATAATCATCTTTCTTAGAGGTACTAAATACAACTCCATGAATGAGCAAAATGAAGGTTGCGTTAATGATAAAGATCTCTGGGGAAACCGCTAAAAAAAGATTGAACATGTGGTTCCGAGTTTCGATAACTTCTTCTACTTTCATTTCCTCCGTCTTCCAAATCGCAGAGTTAATTCAAAAGCCTAGGTGTTATTACTGAGCTGCTGCTCTTTTTTCTCTAATTCCCTTCTCAGATCCTCCGACTACTCCTCCTTATCCTACTCACTCGAAGTTTCGTTGGTCATTTATTGTTTTTTTAGCCTCTTTGACAAAGTTAGTAAGAAGAAAAACCTCGATCTTTACTTCACACAATCTCGATTTGAATTATCATTTGGTGAACCGGGCATCTCGGACAAAGACAATAACAAGAAGAGATGGGAAGACCCTTCGCGGTCCTGCTCCCTGGTCTCTACCTTGCTTACCGCCCCTCGTAGGGGCCAGCGTACCCATACCGAAAACGATTTACTCTTTTTATGGGCGCTTTCGACTAGGCTCTCGTTAAGGAATCGGCCCAAACAAGACCGAGATTCCCGCGAGAATTGCTACGCTGCCTGCAGTGAAATTGCAAGAATCACTTTATACGCTATTTCGAAATCGAATGAATTGAGCAACTGTATTTCCCCAGGTTTCCATTGGAAAAGGGGCTTTTTTTTGTATGCAAGTGATGATCGATTGGCGGAGAAGCCGCTCCCGTGTGGGGTGGCCGTGAGAATGATTCCGAGTCTTCCTGACCAGACCCATGTGGAACTTGTAAATAAATAGGTTTGTAAGTGCCTAGCTGAGTAATAAGATAAGTACCTTTGCTAATAATCCAAAACCTTTCATCTTCTCTTTCTAGATATAGCAGCCTACCCATATTGATAGTGGAATTATTGATCTCCTCTTTCGGATAGCCCATTTTGAATAAGTGTTATGGGTAAGGGCTTGACCTACCAGTTGAATGGAATCTACCGTTCTTTATGCTCTCGCTAGCTTTGAACTTGTTTGTACCAGTAATCAAACCCAGAATCTCATTTCCCATTGCTTTCATCGCATAGAGCCAGATGCCGCATCCACAGGCCTATTTAGTAAGTGGGGTGTATCCTTGGTGACACTTGAGAAATAATCCTATACTTCCAATAACCCACTACTTCCTCCACGGATGGTACATGGCAGGCATCTGCCGGAACTAGAGGCGAGCACTTTTCAATCAATTACGAGAGGCATTCGCTTCTCTGATCTTTAATAAGCGAAGCAACGAGCCTAGTAGGGGAAATACCTTCCTCAGGAATGTCATCAAAGCCAGGTTCTCCAATCGTAAAAGGGAATATTCCATGGCACAAGGGTTGTTTTTAGGTGCTGTCCTCGGCAGACCACCACAAAAGGTCCGAATCAGGCGAAACTTCTTTTGGTGCCAGCGAGAAGTAGTAACAAGAACTCCTCCTCTGTTCAATATCAGCCTGGTTTAGGTCTAGGTCATAATGAATTTTCTGATACCTTCCTTCGTCCATAGATCAGCGTTATGCTTCTGTCCCGTGATGAAGAAGGATAGAAGAATGGTAAGATAGGATCGTATTAGTGAGCCGTGGGAAAAGAGTTTTTTCGTACCTTGATTGGACCCACCCAAAAGCAACAGGAATCCCTTTCTCCTCCTATAAGGAAATCTCGTCGTTTCACTCTTCTTCAAGTACCATCGGATTAGTCAACTCAAACGCTGAGAGATTACTATAGAACCAAGGCGGCTTTGAGGCTGGCTCCACTCTCCAAATAGAGCAGTTACTTCGTTGACGACAAGAACCCCATTTCCACTAGCCAAAGAGCAATTCATTTCTTCGACTCGATGCCTCCTCATTTGCTCCCATTCCCATATTAATAACAGAATTAGGGAAATGCGAGGGAAAAGAATGCCAAAAGCATTTAGAGATTTTACTGGGATTCGTTCTGGCTCAGATGGCGAGGGATTGCTATAACTATTTTTAGAAGCATTAATGAGATCTCTTTTTTTCTTCATAAGCTTGCATCATGAATCCCACTTCCCACTTTACCTGCCTCTTTAGTAGTCTCACATCTCGGTTTAAGAAAGTGCTCGCTATATTCCCATACCTTCCTGTGCTTAATACCTAGCTTCAAAGAGCCCACTCTTTTATTTAATAGCCGAGAGGCATGAACGGTTGGGAAAAACCCTCTCCTGTGTGGGTCGTAAGAGTCGATTATCCAAGCGAGACCTTAGAGGGGAGGACACACCATAGCACCCATTGGTAGACTAGACTCCGGAGCTTCAAACAAACTTACAGTAAGCCTAATCAAAGCAGGCGCCCTCACCTCCTTCTTCACCGCCGGCGTCTACGGTTTGGGTGAAGGTATCAGCTCTGATACCATGTGTGATAAATTCTTCCCATTTTCCTGTGATAGTCAATAAACACAACCCTTACGTATCCGTATTTTGTAATCACCTTTCCCTTCCCGTCGCTTCCTTATACTAGAATTCTGATGACGCGTGCAACCCCGGCTACTTCGCTACCCTACTATTAACAATTACGGAGTTTCGATTGTTTATCCAATGCAGCTTAATATGGTTATGCCAGCAAGGAGCATGAACTGAAGCTGGTTATTTACTTAGAAGAGGAAACGGCTAGTCAGCAGAGCAGCGCAGCGGAGTCATCATATTATCATATTCTTGAGTCTCTCCCCACGGGATGACCGCTTCCACCAGACTCTATTTCTATTGGTTCACCTTAGATTTCTTGGTTGTCTACATCCGTCTAATCCTTATCTATAAGAACATAATCGCTAAGCTATGGATGCTTCGGCCGCACTCTCTACTCAGCTATCTGTTTCTACTGCGTTGCGTTTTGAAGGCCCGATACAAAAGAAAGTGGCCTTCCTTATTAGTAGTGATGGAGACGTCAGGTCCGAGAAGGAATAACCTAAAGCCAGTGATAGAATCTGTACAACCGGCAGGAGCGATTGATCAGATATCGCATACATGCTTATAAGCTGCTAATTCTCACACAATTAGCATATAAGGAGAATAACGTAAAGCTAGTCAATGCGTTCAGCACTTTCACTTTCCGTACATACCTTGATGGGAAGGAAAACTCCACTTCGGATGGGTTAAAGGTTTTCCAATTATGCCTTGCTTACGTTCTCAACTGGATCACTTTAATATCGTTCGACTCATTGTCATCAGAGAAAGATGTGCCGTAGGAGAATTGACTTCGGATCAGAGCAGGAATCGAAACCAAGGAAAAGCTTCATTCCCGTGCGGTTTCATTAGTACTACATCTATAGGCCACTACTTCACCACTTCACTGGAAAGTGCATTCTCAATTGTAGCAAAGTTTCGTAACCACTAAAGCGCATTCTCTCCTTTACTCTTATTCCGGCATGGATCCCGCTGAAGCATCTAGTTTTTGGTCATTTCGCTTTTCGTGCCGGCCTGTATTCGGAGTTTCTTGGATTTGCGGTGCCTGAATGCCTTTCTCCTTCTTTTTGGTGACGTCGGATGCCCGCCTTTGGCGCTCAGAAGTGGATTCTCCTTCAAAGAGGGCTTTTCCCCTAAGAAAGGGACATGGTTGTACTGGATTTCTAGTCCTATAGTGGAAGAGCAGATAGGATCACACCTACACGTAAGTTCGTTCGTTGGGTTAGTGGCCACCCGCACTCCAACCTATCTATATGGCAACAAAGCGAATGACAAGGCCAAAGTAGCTGACTCTTATCGCTAACTTGACTCGGTCTAAGGGCGAGCTTGAATACAACTCACAGAACGACTCCTCCAGGGGCCTTCAGGCACTCAAACAGATAGTGAGACAGACACCATCTATAGAACTTGAATGACAATACACCCATATATTCTAGCTAACAATCAGAAACTGTATCCAAATGGAGGGGACACTCTTCCTTCAGAAAGATGCCTTCGAAAGAAAAGCTCTTCCCCTCAACGACACAGCACATTTTCTCAAATGTTCCACGTTTCTCACCATATCCTCATAGGGCTGAAGCACAAGAAAGAGGATTACTTGGTTACCTTGCTTCCCTCGCCTAGGACAGTAGAAGGATCTGTGGCCGAAGGCGCCACAAACGAAGCGGGTCGCCTCTTTTCTGCAGATCTCCGCAAGATGACCCTTCTCCCCGCAACGATAGCACATAACGTTTTTCCCATGCTTGCGCGGTGAGGAGGACGAGGCCTTGAGAAGCTTTTCCACCATTTTTCCCCTTTGGCATTTGGATCCATGTTTTCTTTAACGATCTCCGTGATAGTAAAGGTTTTTTTGGTAGCCTTTGCTTTTGACGGCGATGAAAGAAAGAGAACCCCTCCTATCTTTTGATCGTGGTCAAAATCCTATCCAAGTCCCCTTTTTTAAGATCTTTCTCCTGGTTTTGATCATCACCGTTCACCTACTTGTTACGGAGATCCCGACCAATGCACAATCCAGATTTTTTTAGCTTTTTTTCTCCCATCCCATCTTGGACGGGCCCAGAAGCTTTTCTCATGTTTGAATGGAGGTCTTCCGCAAATGAATTTCCATATAGGAATTATATAATGTGCCTGCAGATATTGATTGAAAGCTTGTTTCAATTGAACGAGGATGTGAACGAGAAGGCAACAAAAGGGAGCTTGGAGCAAGAGGAGTCATTTAGTAGTTCACGAAAAAAGGCATAGTAGAGAAAGGCGGACCAGGCAATCTCAGAGTGGAAATCGACACCATTCATCCATCTATCTCTGCATCCGGGCTCGCCTCCACTATTGTTCCGGGTTGATGAAAGATCCAACTCCAGAAACCATACCTACTTCCTGCTTTCGAAAGTGCTTGCTTGCTGACGGGCATCCCGGCGGGATGTCTTACCCTCCCTCGAGTCCGATCTCGGGAGGGCGCTTGGGCTTTTTTTATTCCCAGGTGTCCGTTTTATAAATGCGTATCGTGATCCTAGTATCGGGCTAGGATTGGCTCCGGTCTAAAACAAGCTTGACCTAAGAACCGCCCTTAAGCAAGGCAGGCATACGCGCACCTATATGTCAAGATACCTATTAAGATTGAAAAAAAGGAAATCTTTAACATGCGCATAAGGATAGAAGGCAGCTATCTCTTCAGGGGCATTGCAAAACAGCGTCTACTCCAATTGAAGAAGTCCATTCTATGGTCAACCTTGTGGCTCCAAACTAGCACTGATCCTCAGGAGTGATGCCTCCTCTCGTCAAAAGTCGGTATATACATGTTCTTGGAAGCAAAGAAAGAATCTCATGTATCAGAGCGGATACGATAATCAGTCGTGCATATTATTATCATATATAAATAAAACGAGATGAGTGGGATTGAGGAAGAAGGGGAGAGTAATGGAAGCTGCTTTAGAGAAGGAAATCCGAAGCATTACGAGATCAAAAGAGCTGAGAATGAGTCGTCAAATAAGCTCTACGTTAAGAGAATGGTGGAAACCAGCGCGCAAACTTCATTCTCTCCTAGGATGCATCATGGGAAAATCTCAAGACGATATAGTGATGTCGCTTATCCTACTACAAAGATTAGGGCTAATGGAGTAGGATTCTTAAAATATCTACCAAAAAAAGAGAACTTATATAAATATAAGAAAATGAGACAGTAATGAGGTCCATATCGTCATCGTAATAAAAAGAAAGATCTGCAAGCATTCTTTATGGGAGTCGGGGCTTTCTGATTTGAAGTTGCTGGAAAAGGACCTCTGTGATCGGTTGATCATTAGTCGTTTTTTTTCAGGTAAGTAGGCAGGGGTGTCTTGATCGAAACCGAACTTCAATTCCACCCAGCTCAGATTCTACGCAGCAGTGGGGAAGACCTGTTTATACTTTTTTTGAGAATTCCATTCCTGATGAGAAACTATCAGATATTCCTCCTATTCCGGAAGGTTTTCTAGCCACCTGCTTAGAGATTTGACGGACTACCAATCCAAATAGCAGTCAAGAAAGAATCCAAGTTGCAGTCAAGATAGATGGAATGGACTAGGGCGCAAGGAAAGAGATCCAGAACGAGACCGATCATTCATTCCCTCTTTCTCTGGCCAAGCTATTCAACTGTCGACTATTCTCACTCCCCTGCCCCTGCTAGACTCAACTCACACATATCGACTCCACTGGAGAACCTGGGACCGGCACACTCAGTTGAGATGAAGTCTGTTGACTGCCGTTGATTTTCTATGTGCTCAGGTGCTTCAAGGGCGCGACTACCCGAATAGAGATTGTCTAAGGGCAAAGGTTCCGCCTCAGGCTTCGATCACATGGAGGAGGGTGTTTGTGCTGCAAGGGAAACTCTTTTGGCGGGTCTGATCTGGCGCATTGGAGATGGTTTAAGCACAGCAAGTTTGGGTGGACTACTGGATCCCAAGGTTCGAAGAGAGAGAAATTCCCTAATCGGCCTAACTCGATTGTGAGGGATCTACGGAAAGCTGATGGGAAGTCATGGGATGAGCAAGTAGTGCGGAATGTGTGTCTTCGTTGTGATGCCGACGATATCCTTAAGATAGATTCTTCTACCGCGGGGGAAGCTCCAAGGACTTAAGTAAGCCAACTTCATCCGGTATTGAGGAGTCCGTCCCCCAATTTCCCACGCCTCTTCGTTCTCCCCATTTAGCTAAGTTATGAGTTCGCAAAAAAGAAATCCTCTTCTAGATCGGGTTGGAGTCGAGTTGCCAACTAAAGGCCCAGTCAAAATAACCTACTGGGTTGAAGCTACTGGTATAAGACCCGGCCTGGCATCTCTACTTGGACTATCCTTTACGTTACCCGCTTTAAAGTGCCAGTCTTCTCATCTCGATAACCAATCCAGGTAAGATTAGATCCATGCTTATACGAACTCAAGAAAGTAGCCCTTGCCCTGAACCAGAATCAAAGCAAACTCAATCCTCACAACTTAAAGGAGAAACTAGGAAATAGAGCTAGATAGGCTCTATACACGCTCGAAAAATCATAGTAAAATATAGAAGTGATGAATGCTGTGAATATTCCTTTCTTCTCCGTAAAATTAAGTCTATCAATCAGTCCTTTTCTGAACTGATTTCTATAGCCCTGCTTCCCTCCCGCAATCGGAGTGAAACTACCATAAAAGGTTTGTCTTGAAAAGAAATAGTGCCACTGGCAGCCACTATATGAGTGAGATAGACTTGATTCTTTCTCTGGCTGTAGAATTGACATAGAACTAGTTTTTCTTCCCAAGGCCCAATTCTTAATGATTGAGGAAATGCACGCTCACATAATGGGAAAATCACGTATAATCCTTACGAGAAATCTCCTACTTTCCTCTCTACAGGGAAGTGCGCCAGTTCGAGAAATATTGTTGATAGAATGAATGCTCTTACGCGCTAATGAATGATGACTTATTTAAAGAATTTCTTGATATCTTGCAGAATGGTTTTCATGCTAATCAGAATGAATTTCTACTTATGCGCTAAGAGAGACTCTGGTGGAATCAAACCAGTCTCTTGGGAAAATCAAATGGATGGATCTCTTTGTCAGCTTCTTGTTTGAGAAAAAGAGTAGTGACTCGCTGGATTGAGATTTCTAGGAAAAAGAGTTGCGAACGAAATCCTACACTCCCTGTAGGTAGGGCTGGGCGAGAAAGGGTCCCCTCTGAAGCCTATAAGTTAGTAAGCAGGCCAAATATTCCACCGGGGTCTTTCTTAGCAAACTCATTGATGGCAGTACCTAACTAAAGAAGAATAGCGCTCTTTCTTTCTTTCAATTACGTTTCTTGAATGGTTCTGCACTTAGATCAGTCAGTACACACGAAACCCTTTAATCAAGTGAGTGCCACTTTAACTCAGCTCTTTCCTAGTGATCTTGATTGTCCCTAGAAGCATCTCTTATTTTCATATAGAAATTAAATGGTTTAGTGGAAAAGAGGGAGATCCGGACTCACTTCTACCAATCGAAGATTTTCGTATTGTAATTAAACGGAAATGATAGTAAGAAAAAATACTAAAAATGCAGAAGTTAGGCTTCTTCCGGTTCTAGAGTAGTGGCTTCAAGCTCCAGTCTTAGTTTGACTACAGAAAAAATAGAAAAAGGCTCCCCGTGGACTCTACGCGGGACTTTTTTTATCAAACTTACATAATTAGAATTTCTCTGACATTCCATGTTGTTAATTATGTCTCGTATGGAACTTGTTTGTTCCAAATTGTTTGGGAAGTTATTTTTGGGTTTAAATTTAAATCAAATTCATCCGGATATCTTTTTCTTCCTCATTCTTATTTCGGTTTTCGTATCACGGATGTTGGTTCGCGCTTTATGTCCGCGTTGCCCGGTCTGGGCTGCGCACGTTTTTTACGGCTTTTGTTGTAGCGCGGTGCTGGGGTCTAACATTACTCCTGCGGAATGCTCGCCGGGTAACGACCCCGCGCAAAATGAGGATCCGTCGGGGTCAGGGGCGGGGGCTACACCACTGGAGGATAGCTTCTGGGATGCGCTTCTCCAGGGGGGTGCCAATAGGCGTGAGAAACAAGTCGCGTCCACAAGTCAAACCCCCGGGGGCTTGACGGAAGGCGGGGAGCAAGCAAGGGCTCAAGCCTCTACTAATCTGATGCTTTTAGGCGATGACGACCTGTCCCGCGCCGTAGCCCCGTATCTCCCGCAGGGAGGTCAGGCTCCTGTAAATCTGCCCGAAGGACGACCGCTTACAATGGGGGAAGAAGAACGGCTAGCCCTAGTCCTTAATTACCACCAGCACATCGGCGCTCTTTTAAGAGACCTCGATGCTACCTCGGTCTTGAGCTACCACTTCGCGGAGGAAAGCGCCGAGGATCTCGCTGCCTCGGCCCTCCAGCACAAGGAAGAGGAGCTCAATGACCCAGAGAAGCTTTGGGTCGTGTATGAAAGTCTTAAGCATCATGGAAACAGTTCCCGCTACTATTTTCGAGCGGTAAACTGGGTCAGGGCAGAGAGACAGGTGCGTAATGGGGACTTATCTGTAAGGTTCATCATCGAGGACGACGGGGAGGGATAATGAAACAAACTACTAGCAACCCGCAGAAATAACGCTCATATCTAGTACTAGTTCTAGTTAGATGATCAATTCTGGCACAATGAATTTACGAGTTATTTTACACAATGAATTTACAAGCAAATGAGTTTGCAACGGTAGACCTATCTCCCGAAAAGAGTTCAGTAAACAAGGGAACGAAGCGGCTTTCTTTATCTTTCTCAATAAGAATGGCTACCACCTCCTGCTGGATCTACTTCTGGTATCCGTACCCCTGCGACTTGGGAAAGAGACCAGCGCACTTGACCACAGCGATCGATCCGATAAACTAAAGCATCCTGGCCTCTGGCCAACCATTGAGAATGGAACAAATGATATGATATATAATAAAGAATAGCAAGGCGCGCAGCGATGGATAAGAGATAAGAAGCAAAGAAGGATATCTATCAGGCAACTCACTATTGAACGGAGAGAAAAGTAGTCCGTGACGTACAAGTAAAGCTCTTGCCCATATAATGTCATCGTTTACTGCAGGGATTCCCTAAATTCTATTCGTAGGGAGCCCCAAGCAGGATATTTGGTAGGGCACCTCATTCTCTGTTTAAGCACATTCGTACAGGTAGGTCAGCAATGCAGGATAGGCGGGTAGGTAAGCTTTACATTCACTATGCTGTAACTCCCCTAGTTCCTTATTTTCACTATGTCCATATGTACCAATTCACTCTTTGTTGATCTCCTACACATGATGGCTTTTCCTACCTCACAAGACAGAATACCAAACTTACTGAAAGGAGAGGAAGGCAGGGGTATTCAAAGTGAAACTTGGCTTGCGTGTGCGCGCACACAAAGGAGACTGAGTTGGATTGCAAAGCCTCTCAGACGGAAGGAACCTGTTTTAAAAACCCCTTTCTACAATCTTGAGAAATCTCACGCAAGCAACTACACGCCGCAAGTCTTCGGTATTGTTCGCAAGGAATTTGAAAAGATTGACTCCGCTTTTTTTCTTTTCGAGCATGCCAAGCCTCCAGTAGAGCGGAGTTCTGTGCATGAAGTAGGCGCAGTTTACAAACTAGTGAATGGTCAAATGAATAGGCTCGTTTCATCAGGGGTAACCAAGGAGTAAGAATGATTTGATAAAGTAAACATTACCTTTGAGTGCGGTTCCTTCAGAACAAGCTCTTCCCTTTTCAGATTGCTTCTTTGGGCCACTTGAGCATCGACTGGGCAAGGTTGGATTCCCTCTACTTCGGGTGGCTACTATTTCTCAACAATGTTTTTTCATTTGATCCAATAGCCCTCCGTTAGATAGGAACAGCTTTGCTAAATACTGATAACTCTCGAATAGAATATGAGAAGGGAAAGATCCTTTACATAAGGAACTATTGATCATAGGCGTACACTCTGAAAAGAATTGAATGAAACTCTCTTGTTTCGTCAACTTTGATATCATTAGCTGTCTCTGTAGCTGGCTCTCATGTCTGGTGTTCCAAGTAAAAACTTTTCAACTAGCTGGGTCACCGCTGTTTTAAACCCTGACTTGGAATCAGAGCCATAAACGAGTGATTCGGTCGGACGGACGATTGAGTTCTTAAAGCTTGGATCGGCACTTCTTGTGTTGAAACAAACACGCTGTTGCTAGCGCCCTCAACGCTCTCTTCGATCCTTCGCAAACATAGCTCCTTCTACGGGAGATAACTTTCGATCACTTTCATCTCAATTCGTTTCATTGGCTGGTCGAGTGGATGATTAGACACAGGCGGAGTATTCAAGTTGTCCCTACTTCAAGTTGTCCCTACTAACTAACGGGTCTAATTATCGCTGGCTCACAGGCTCCTTCGAAGCAAACATTCGCTGCGCCCCTCGCATTCAAGCTCTTGCTTTGTCCTGCGGCCTGCCCTCTAAGCAAAAGCAAGATCTAGACAAGAGTGAAAAGCAGTCAGAATATTAATAATCTAAAAAGGCCTTCCTTGGTTGTGTAGCTAATCCCCCTCCTTGACAAGAACAGAATTTTTGCATCTTCAAACTGGTTATGGGTGATACCCTCATTCCCCATTAACTCACTAGAAAGCCCTTTGAATAAGCCTCAGGAACACCCATTCCTTTCGGATCAGGGGGTGGTTGTTTTAACTACTCGTTCGGGGAACATTAGACAAAGTTACTTATTTGAGAAAGTAAATGAACCTGAAATAGGACCTATGTGATAGTTTGCAGCATGAGCATGTAGATGCTGGTTATGGTATCAGATCTGAGGACCAAGAATTTCAAAAGGATAGTATTAGACTCAATAAGAAGCTTTCAAAACATCACTTCTCATATTTGGTCTGTGGGCTACCACGCTTAAGCTTTCTTATCTTACTCTTTCCACTAACGTTAGGACTTAGGCGAGCTGCTGAATACGAGACACTTCTTTCTCGGCCGTGCGTGGTCTTCCCTCGGGGATGGGAGAATATAGAAGGTGGGTGGGTGGATCTCTATTCTCCATCAGGATAGGGTTGATTTGATTGGCATTCACGCCTTTTAGAAAGAGCCACTCAATGCAATTCTCTTTTAGGCGAAGAGAGTATGCCCAACTGGAGTGGTTTCCGCCTATATTCCAACTAATGTCATCTCCAAGATGGACAAATCTTCTTATCTGCGGATCTATTCCATGCCGGAATTCGACCTGCTATTCATGTGGGTATTTCACTTTCCAGAGTAGGATCAGCGGCTCAAATGTGCCGCAATGAAACAAGTAGCTGGCAAATCAAAATAGGAACTAGCTCAATTCGCAGAGTGACAAGCCTATTATTCGCCTCTGCTCTCGATAAAACTAGCCAGAATCCATTGTTTTTATGACGGGAATTGCTTAAACAATCCCAATCAAACCTTCTCCCAGTGGAAGAACAGATAGCTACTATAGCTACCGGAACGATAGGATATCTTGATTCGTTCGAAATTGGACAGGTCAAGCTATTTCTGGACTGGATGAGTTACGTAAACACCTAAAAGATACTCATTCCAAGAAATTCGATCTTCTAGCCAGCTTCTAGCCAGGTGGATAAGGATGGAATCTGGTATCCAAGAAGAGGATGTTGGACATTCTTCATCCCGGAGGGCCGGGGAGAGGAGAGATAGCATCACTCTGACTTTGCCGGAAGGAGGAAAATCCAGAGTTGGCTTTGGGAGAAGAGAAGGAAGCTCTCAGGTTTAGTGATTCATACCTGTCCTGTCTTTTGTTTCCAGGGTTTCGATTTCCGGTCCAGAGCTAGTCTACTTATTTATTTTATACGGAAACGGAATTTTGCATATTATACGGAATTTGTCATACCAGGTTTTCCTAGAGTTGAGGAATTCTATCCATTCCAGGAAAAGCACTGGTTTGAGAAACTACACTACAGGAAAGTACTAAGGAATAGGAAGCTGCTACTTATACTTATGATTCTTGTCCAAAGATGCCAGGCCGAGACAGAAACCCAACTAGTGAAATAGAACGGATCTCTCTAATAAACTGGGGTTCTTCTCTTCGGGTTGCTGGTATCCTTATATGGATCCGTCTTGTCTCCTCGGCTCGATAAGCTAGCAAAGTCAGTTCGTTGGATTGGTCTGTCCGGTCTGTCAGTCAGGAAAGCACGTCAAGTCGGTTAATAGCTCTGGTCCGGTTTCTAACTCGGTGAATTGGTATGGTCTGGAGGCCCGGCAATAACAATAGCAGACAGGTCAGTTGTTCAAGTCCGTCTGGTTGATAGGTCAGCTCGGTATAGAATCTTGTCTGGTTTCTGAAGTCGGTAAAGTCCAATCAGTAGAGTGCCAGTTAAGTTCCTCAAGTAAGGATCTTTGATTCCTCCAATTCGGTAGGTAATCATAATAGTCTCGGCTCGGAATGCGAAGATGCTGCTAATCTGTTAAAGGGATCTAGATCGCATTTATTTGATATGCGTCCCTTCTTCAACCCCGGATGTGTACCTGACGCCAGGGAATAACGTAGTTCTAAAGTAGTGACTCGTGTCTTGGAGGTCGTCCATCCAAATGTTCCTCTTTGCCATTGCCCGCGTCTACTCCTATAACCGAATCGATGGCCTATAGCGCCATGCCATAATGAAATTCTTGATCATTTCTTTGTTCGTAACATGGCGTAGTGTATCACTGGGTGCCACAATCCCATTCAATTCTTGTCCATTCAATACCATGGATATATCGATTTCTATTTTCAGAAAGCTCCTATTTCGATTGATATCTCTAGCAAATATATGCGTAGCGTATGTCAAGATAAAGTAAATCAATCCGTATGACGGCAGGGAGCGGAGGCAGCTTCAACTCAAGTGAGGAGCAAGCTTACCTCGGGCGGGTAGATTGATCGGCTCCTTCATATCTCGGGATTTCGCTTAGGCCACCCAGGCCATACCATAGAAAAAAGATCTGGTTTCCTTTCCCTCATCAACCTGCCGCTGCCGTTCTTTTATTTCACGAAAGAATCTTTCCGTCCGTATTGAGCAACTCAAATTCCTAGAAAGCCGTTGGTGCACCCACCCAGTGAGTAACTACTAATGCAGTGAGTAACTACTAATGTTACGAACAAAGAAACTTTCCAAAAGTGGACCCAACAAGCAAAGCAACGGATTGAGCTGCACTGCCTTTCGGCGTTTTAGTTAGGCGCATCCTCTTGCGGGATGAAAATCTGCCATAGCACGCTCCGCGCCTTTGAAGGAACATTTGCTCGATGATGGTCCTATCCTACGCGGGCTTACTAACGATGGCCAAGCACGCAGTCATTCCCGTTCTATTTGATAGGGGAAGCAAGCTAGTCAAAGAAGAAGGAAGCATGGGTATAGGTAAGTCTAGACATATTGACACGGGCGTATACTGAAATAGGCATAAGGCCGCTAACGCTAAGGAGACAGCACCGCTTCTTTGTTCGTAACTAGGACATGTATTGATGCTAGAGGCAGACTCCTGGCACTTATCACTCCTTAGATGAAGCAAGACAAGAGTGAGTCCGCTAAGGGACAAGTATGACTAAAAAAATGATGGCAGATTTTTATGGAAACGATTATATTTGAGTATATTGTCTCATTGGGTTTGTCATTGTCGATAGCTATTCTTGTCGCCGTTAGGGCGATGATCCATCACATAAATGCTATTAATGTTGAAACACAAGTAACTGATATATCCAAAGATGTTCTTAAAGAACAAATCATTTCTCAATTGGAAATACTCTATAAAGTCTATAGAGATACTACTGAGGGTGTGCACTTACCGGCAGGAGTCAATCTCCAAGAAGTAAGCACACATCTATTTTTTGTAGACGAGAGAGTGAACCTTCTAAACAGTATCTACTGTGATCTTATTGCAAAGGGAACTGGAAGTGAATACTTTGGCCAAGTTATACAATTTCTTCTGGGATAGCTTGTTGTGGGGCTTTCCGAAGGGTCGTTCTGAGAGTGGTCTCTTTTCTTTAAGGTTGCATATATTGTAGGAGAAGGGAGGGATCCAGGCCAGGTCTAAAAGTGCCGAGTTGGGTTTGGGACAAGATCAGGAAATAGTGCATCTTATATAGTGGGTGCCAACTTGATTGCTGCTGGGATTGCTTGATAGGAAACTTTGATTGATACGAGCAGATGTGAATGAATTGAAATAGTCAATAGTGGTGATATGATCCCGGTATCTACACTCGGATCTACTTCTGCTACCGAGACTGCTGCTACTGTAAAAGCATCAGGAACGTGTCAATTCACTGAATAAAGTGCTCTTTCCATTGATTTATGGATGAAATCACGAAAAAGAGAAGGAACCACCGATTCTGCATCAAAAACAGGGGTTCTGGAGCCAGTTTCTCAAATCGTAAGTAGATCCAATCCAGGGCAGTTGATAAGTGAGGTTCTCCGGTCGAATGCAAATAAGCCAGAGCGTATCTCTTGTTTCGAGGAAGAAACAAACATCCTGGTCTCAATAGATCTTGATTCTATGCATGCGTCAGACACATCACGAGCCGGAACAAACGAGTGCTTTCAACTCACGAGCCGGAACAAACGAGTGCTTTCAACAATAAGCAATACCCGAGCTTCCTTCTACCAACCAGGATTCCGATACCAATTCCAATCTGGCACAGCACAAGGAAGTAGCGCACCAGAAGAACCAATACGAGAACCCTTCCTTCCAGCCAGAATCCGTCTTTCTTGTCCTTTGCATTCGAGGAATGGGATCTGCCTTGTGGAAACAAAAGCTATTTGTTCGAGTCAAGCAAGCGGACAGTCAGCTAAGAATACTGGAAGAGAACTCTCTAGCCCTGCACTTAAACTAGACTAGAAATCCGAAAAAACACTAGTTTTGGCCCATAGCGAAATAGAGTTTTTCTTCTCCGCGGACTCCCCATGCTTGGCGCCATAGGCTTTAGGACTTTTGGCACTAGGGAATCATACTTTGATCAGATCCGTGGACAGGCTCCCGAGGTCAAATCGGATTATGGACTTTTCCAGCTAAGTGAAAACGCACTTCACTACTAGCAAAGAAGTCAGCTCAGGGCAGGGCCGGTGGTAATCTCAGATAGGAACTTGCCGGGATCCTTCCATACCTGCCATCCACCACTACTACTGATCGTTTCCCAGAACGAGCCATACCTTTTCCCAGAATGAGAATACGGCTGAGGACGAATAGCGGCGCCTAGCTTTAGTTTCCACACGACACGATGGATCTATCACTCTCTTTAGCCAGGCCATTCTCTAGAGGAGAGTTCCGAGAATGAATTCCAATCTGGTACCAATCGTAGAAATCGTATTGTAGAGTTCTTCTCACGCCTAGCACAGCTACAAGCATTCCTCGAATGCAGAGACAAGACGGAGGATATCTGATCCCGCGGAACATCTGCTACCAACTACGGATTACCTTGTTTCCATGAAATCCATGTTTCTGGCACCTTGGCCCCCTCTACCTACGAAATTCTGATTCCTATGGTTGAAGAAAGTACAGCGTTGTCAATTCAACCTGAAAAAAGGGGAATAAGTTGACAAAGTCAGCTTGAATATTACGGTATGGATCAAAGGAAGCTATACCCGCCTTGATTTCTATCAAACTTATTAGATAGTAAAGCAGACAAGTCTGAAATGGAATGTTTGATCGGTATATGTAGGGCTCTCAAAAGAGAATCTATTTCAGCATAGTTGATTTTCAGAAGCCAACTAGAACTTCGCAGCTGCCGTATAGTTGATTGTTCCCACCAGTTTCGTTCTCATCTGGTCAGTTTCACGAATGCAAGGATTTACTACGACTCTCAGGTGTAAACCTTGGTCGTATACAGCGGTGAACTAGCTAAATATAGCTAGAGGAGTAATATAGCTAAATATAGCTATAGGGCATTCCACAGAGGTGAAATTCTCTCGGCAAAGCAGAACAAGAAGCAGCAGAAAGCAAAACAGTATAAGGGTCGTTCGGAGTTCCAGGCACAAAACAATTCTACAGAACTGGGTATACCAAACAGTTGATCAACAAGACATATTCACTTTGACCACAGCCACCCGCACTTGCCTACCCGACTGGCTATTTTAGCTATTCTCTCTTCAACCTTCCTCTAACCTAAAATAGTCGTACCGCTCCCCCTTTAGAGATAGATTTATTTATTCTCTAAGCTAGCTAAACGCCCGAAACATAATAAGCTAAGCCTCCGTCGATTTAGCCAAAGCAGGCCTGGAGAAAATAATGGGAGTCAGTGTCCCTTAAACGCCTTGTTTCCTCTTCTTTACGGTGGCTTCTTCTTAAATGAAAGAAGATCTCTGCTGCGCTTATGCCTTAAAACCCTAAAACTGTGGTTATTATGACACCAGGTGAAATAGCTGCTTTTTCTTCTCTTCCTCCCCTCGACCTATTGAAGTTGCGCTCACCCGCAGCCCTAAGCCCTACAGTTCCTTCGCTTACCGCCTAATCTTAATCTATTGCCCTGCCTCCAAGAGAAGAAATGGCACCAACCGATACAATGGCAGCTAGTTCCAGGGAAGCTGCTATCAGGAACGGGCCCCATCCTAGTTTGGCAACATCATGCTCTCCTGTGCCGCACTCCTCATGCCAATGACCAAGCGCATGCACCGCAAAACGTCGGGATCTTCTCGTATTTCAGCGGATCCCCGGCAAGTCATTTACCGGTACTTTCTATTTCAACTATTGCTTAAACGCCTCACATCCCGGAGTTGCTTGTCGGATCAATCTCTCGTAGACTAGGCCCCTATGGTTATGGCTTTGAGCTGTGAATAAGTGTTAAGGATTTCGCTTGACTGCAGCATTTCGCTTCCTCCGTTCATAAGATGTGAGCCTGGCCCTTCCATTCCTCCGCCTACCAAATCTATTCTGTCTCTCTCTTTTCTGTTCGCAACAAAGATTTCTAATATCGTACCCATGGGAAAGAAGTATTTATCGGCCCAATAGATTAGGCATATCTTACCCGCCTCATGCCCAAGGGCTGTTGCTCACTTCCTTCATGTGCCGAAGTAGGCTTTGGCTAGTAGTATTTTGTTCTGTCTTACGATGGAATGAATCTTGTTTATCTATCTTTCATGAATAAAAGGCAGTCTTCAGCGTCTCTTCCTTTACATGTACAGTCTGGCACTGGCTAGTACCTTGGTTCGTGGATGGAGATGAGATACGACCACCACCTGAAGCTACTCGCCTGGAACTATTCATTCGTGAGCCACCTGTAGCTGGTTGTTAGAGTATTGGCAGTTTAGTCTTGTGTATGTTGAGCTCTGGTGCTGAATGGGATTCATGGACTCCTACCGTGATGGAGTACTTCTTTTGTGAGTTCATGGCTGTTGCTGTAGTTCAGTAAAATTACTACTCAAGTTACCCTCACGGATGACACGAGTTGCAACAATTGTCTAATTGTTGGAGTCAGGTTAGCAGCAATGAGCAAAGGCAATTTAAGCATTGCATGGTCTGTATTGATGTCAACTCAGCTATTCTGGAGTTTGTCTTTGAGCTCCCATTTCGTTATGCTGATTTGGGTAATCTTAATCCCCGCTTGAGGGCACCGAATGCATACAGCTTCCCGAATGCACCAGCGTGGGGACCCGCTGGCTCTCCAGGGGGGAATAATGTTGCACCTGATGCTGCAAATAAGGCCTACACCTCCCACTGTAGTAAGAGAGATCCGGTTTCACATTATTTATCTTGTGTCTGCCACTTCAACAAAAAAAGCTTTATAGCTCAGTTGGTTTGCGAAGGATTGGATTGATAACTGGTTGCAACAATGCTAAAATCTCTCTCTTACGACGGCAGGTTGGCCGGTTTCAACGACGTTACTAAGTAGTCATGTTCACGTGGTCTCGCCCAATGGCTCTGCTATGTTATCGAAAGAGAATCTGTCATTGCATCAAAAGTAAAGAACATTATATAAGCTAATTTAAGATCGAGATTTCTAATCATGAATCAAGTATTTGAGTTAGACTATATACAACTTAATTCGATTGCTTTTTCAAGACTCTAAAATCGGTTAATTGGGTCAACTTAACTTACTCAATTTCGAGCTCTTTCGTGCAAGCTGTTTTCTCGCAGCAATCCATACCTTTCTTTTCTTCATTTTTTACGCGCATACGTGAGGACACACGCGTATTCTCTTTCTAGAAGGGGAAGCCAGTCTTTTTGGAATTCCCCCGGTGTGCATCACAGCTGCACACTCGTTTTATCTTCAAAAGTGTGTCCTGCTGCATTCGTTTTTTGATTGATCGGAATTTTCGATTCATAAGGCAATCCCTTTGGGCACCATAGGGAATGGATACTGAAAACATGATGAATGCATCCGAAACCAGATGAATGCATCGGTAAAGTGGAATAATTTCAATGGATTGTGCATCTGAATAGAAGGCGAAGCCGATCATTCCTTATATTTTGGATCTGTTTAGTTTCTTTTTGAGTGCATTCCTCAGATTTCTTGTGCATCTTTTCCTTATATTCCATGAGGCGAATCTCTCTATTCCAGTGGTTTAGCTGCTTCTTTCTTCTTTTAACAAGTGGATTCCTCCTCTTCTTAGAGGGTCATATCACTCTTTTGTGTTTATGGTTTATCACGCGCGTACGTGGGGACGCACGCGTATTCTGAATAGGGGGTCCGTCCAACCAGACATCGCCGAAACCTCCATCTTTTACTTAAGCTGAGTCCACAGAAGAGGTTCCATTGCAAAGCGAGATCCAAGGGTTCGGGTACTATGAGCATCACAGCCTCAGGATTCGCTCGGTGGATCACCTGCGAGATGTTATTTTGTTGGATTGGGCCACTACGGAGATGAACTTGTCTGAAAATCAAGCTCGACAATGCCTATTTCCCAAGAGCGAATGTGATTCTGCAGGATTTTTATATAGGCGAAAAGGAATGACATTCATTATGAGGGACCAGGTTATAGAGCTTTTTAGTAAGGGCATGAGAACCTGTGAATAGAGGAACACGATACGGATACGCAATGGTGACTGCAGAAGCTCTTTCGACTGAAATCCACCCTCACCAGTCGTCTCCTCCCCTTCATATGTGCTCGTGCTCCCTAGAATAATGGCTTGCAAGCTCCAAACGGGAAGTCAATGAGGTAATAGGGAAAAGGAACCGCCTACTTGCCACGAA
Organism: Hordeum vulgare subsp. vulgare; assembly: GCF_904849725.1. Lineage (NCBI taxonomy): Eukaryota > Viridiplantae > Streptophyta > Magnoliopsida > Poales > Poaceae > Hordeum > Hordeum vulgare. The sequence goes on from NW_025422489.1 coordinate 137,713, forward strand.
TAATGCATCTCTTTTTGCCACTCTTGATAGATCTTATACAAGATGCCGACTCATCCCCTTGCTTAGACATGTCGAAGCCACTCCTCATACCGGTAGTTCAGCTCTTGTTATTCTTTCTAGATCCGTGCAAGCGAAGCGGTTTGATCAATGAAAAGAAAACATCGTGATATTGTGATGCTTGGGTCCCCTCCCCACTATAGGCACTGTCCCCGCCCTTGTTGCGTCTCAGGATCCGCTATCAGCAGAACTTGTCAATCCGATGCTGAATGCACCCATATTCCAGAGGGTCAGTAGCTTGCTATTGTCCGCCACTGAAACCCATTATTATTCAAAGATGAATCAATTGATGGTGTGCCCGGAAGCGACAACAGATAGACGGAGGAAGGCGCTTGCGACATAGGTGGTAGTGAGTGGGAAGTGCTGCTATGTTCAGCCATGCTTTCCCCTCTTGACCCAGAGCCTCCATGTGTAACCTCCGATCGAAATGAAATCACAATAGTTCTTCAACATTTAGACAATGATATAGCTAGTGGCAAAGTAAAGGAAAATCGCATTGCTTAGGGCTCGAGATGGATAAGATAGGCAGTCGCACCGTTACTCATACAAGGCTATGGCTCCACTCATGTTTGTTGATCCAGTTGCCCATTTCACCCAGAAAACTTCCATATTCCACTTTATTTTTAGATAGAAAAGAATTCGAACCAATGAATTCATTCCAGAGAAGCATTCCTGTAAGTTTAGTGCTCCTCCCCAGCACCAGTATCCCATCGATTGGATACCCTGAGAGCACTCTGCACTGATTGAGAGTATGAGTATAGGTGTTTTGAAAGTCGAGAGGAAACTGTCAAGAACCTGACAGTAGCGCTTGCTAATCACAGTTCTGGATCCGGGGCAAGCATGGGATTGTCTGAAACATAGGCAGAATTGGCTGTTTTTCTCCAATTTTAAGCAACTGCTACGCTAAAAATAATAAGATGGTTCTAGGGGCAGCCTCGCCTAATAACTCATAATATAAATGCGCTTATGTCTGCGTCAAGGCCATAGAAGCAGCAGTATCGAAGTCGTCTGGTCTCTGAATTAAAACAACAGCTCGAATTTGCCTACTAAGTAAGACCTTCACCTCAATAAATATAGTAGTTAAGGTAGTGAAGAATGTAGGACCCAAATCTGGCCTATAAGCTAACATGTGGTGCATTGCAGCTTCCTCCACAAACGTTGGATTACTTAATGCACAATGGCAAAACGGGATGAAGAATGTGCAAATCTGGGGGACATAATAGGGGCTTTGTTTCATCATAGGGGTGATCCAGAGAGCACCAGTCTAAGCCTACTGTTCTAAATAAATCTATCTTGCAACGTTCATTCAATTTTGGATCATGTCAACGAGCATTCGCCTCAGCTATGGTACCAAATCTGCTATCGTTTCTGAGAAGTTTCATTCCAGTCCCCGATCGAATCCAATTGAGTGACTCCTGAAGCCAACCAACTCTTTTTCGATATTGTGAATTCCTTAACTTTTTACTGGCTTGCTTGTTTGTAAGCTCCACGGGCGTGCCAATTCCTTAGTGGGATCCAACCACCATTTACTTTCATTCGATCCAGCGGAGAAGATGCGATTATGTATCATTTCGCCTAAGGCCAGACAGACTAAAAGGGGCTTTTGGATACGAAGAAGGTTTTCACGTCTTGCTTTGGGTGGTATGCTTCCTCACTGTTGCTATTCTGCCCTTTCCCGGTAGTCAACCACCAACGAACGTAGGCTAGGACCTGCATGTAATGTTACAGCCTTGCCAATACTCTACAGTCGTTACATCAACATGGGATTGCAAAAGGGAGGGAATTGAAAAAGGCGACTCCTCCTTAGTAGGAATAGTAGCTGAGGCTGCTTCAACTCATAACGAAGCTATTCCAGCACATAAGTCCGGGATGATCTGAGGTCGCTGGTCTCACATGGAAGAGATACGAACCTCCGCTGGATAAACACCTCTTCTGGTATCGGCTTCTTTTGTTCGTAACGAACAAGCAACGGATTGGGGATTGCCAATAGAAAAAGATACAACCAACCTTGTCTTTTGGAAACCTGGATCACCCCCATTGTAAAGAGAACACGGCACCCCTTTCCGTAGGGGCTCGCAAAGGTATTATACTGGATGTGTGCAGAGAGCTAATGAAACTCCATTCCTTTTTCTCTATACTCAACGATCTGCTATAGCTTGCTTTTCCATAGCCAACGTATTGACCTGATTCCCCAGGAAAGAGTTGATGGCATCTCAACGCAAGAAGGTAGAGAAGAATCCCTAGCGCAGATGTGCCGAGAGCGGGAAAGCCTGTCTTCCCCGAGAAGACAGTCTTCCTCTTATTTCTTATATGAATAACTGAAATCAATCCTCACTTGTATTAACTTCATGAGTGAAGAGATAGAGAAACCCTCAATACCGGCACTGCTCCTATCAAAATCAAATAATTGGATTTGTTTCCCCACTTCCTCCACGGGATTCGTACATCGGATGAGGATTCCTACAACGGTACAACGGATCAATCCATTCAAATCAATGAAACCATTAGGTACGCCCCGGGATCTACTCTATTTTGAGATTTGCTAATGCCGAGAGACTATCGAAAGCAAAGCGAAGGTTGTTATTCCATAGTTGTTGCCGGTAAAGGAACAGCTGAACGGGTATCTTTTGCAAAGCAAAGGCTTTGGTTGAATCGTATTGAGTTCCGGGTAGTAGAGTCCTCGGCTTCGATTCTTTCCAACAACGGTACGGTTGACTTTCGAACAACGGCCACGGTGTAGGTTCGTACTCGATTGATCGGCTTCCTTCCTATTAGCTTGCCATGTTTCCCCAATCTGTTTGCTTTCACCAATTTAGGTGCCACAAATGTTTCCTTTTCCAGACAGTTTGCTTTAAGCAGGAAAGCTGGCCTGTGACTTGCCTTGCTTCCGACTCTAAACCGTTCTAAACAGATTCTTTCTGCATACTGATGTTGGCAGTTATGCCTAGGTGATAGATGTATGTTGCTGGATTGGAAAGCTATACGATCCCTTTTATTCAATTATGACAGCTGAGAGGAATTGGGGATGGCCCCGCTAGAGTTTCCAAAATGAATCGAATTGAACCCTATTGTTTTTTCACTAAAAATTCCATAGTATCAATACAATAACCTTTGAGAAATTGTGAGAACGGGAAGATGCAATCATCTAGATGGTGAAAATAGCCGAGAGTTGAGCAACCCCTAAAAGCACTCACAATGAATGGTACCAGCGGATACCAACCAGATAGAAACATGCTGAGAAATCTCTGTTATAGCTGAAACTAATATACCAATCCTATCCGTGACCCTTTCCACATTCTTTTCTTAGTCACCTAACCTATGACTGCTTTTTCTTTTAAGCTTTAATAACCTTAACATTCGAATCTGCATCTGCTATTTCAGTTCTGTCTAAAGATACTATACTATTCTTTGATCACTTGAAACATAGTAGAAAGCATCTAAAACAGATATTTTTGTGGATTCCCTCTCCTTGTGGGCTGGACTCCTTTTTACATGGACAGACAGGAAAGTGGAATCTGAGGAATTAGCTGGAACAGACTCACCTTAGCTTTGAACGACTATATCCCCTCTTCTATCTACATATGGATATATATGGTCTTTAATAAAGGAAGATGATTTTAGCCGAGGACTAACACAGCTTCCATTTTGCAGCACATCTCTCAGTGGGAATAGCATCATCCATGACTTCAGGCACAGCTAGCTACGGGTAAGCACAAAAGGTAATGACGAGAGGGCCGTCCTATGTACCCTGAAAGATAAACTATGTGATAGAAGCCCGCTTTCCCACTCTTCTATCCCACCTATCCACATAGGGTATCAGTGGCCTCGTGATCTCCATGAACAGAGATCACTACACAAAAACTGCTTATGTTTCCAAAGTGAAGGGATTAGGCTTAGAAAGAAGCCCCGCTTTAGTTGAAAAAACAGCTAAAGCAATTGTTGTCCCCGTCCCCACACCTATCTCTATGAAACTTCCTTCATAGTTAGGAGAGGTTTTTTGTCTCTTTTACCGCAGGAAGTTCTCCAAAAGTATGAAAGGCGGGAGGGCTTTGTACCAACCATTCTAGTGTGGTTGGATTCTGTTCAACAGCCCAAGGACTTTCCGCACATTTTTTGTTCTTTCCACTGCTTGAAGTGATTGCGACAACTACGAAGAAACGACGAATCCCAACTACGGATATATAAGAACCGAAACTGCTCAGAGCATTCCATCCGGCGTAAGCATCTGGATAATCTGGAATACGACGCGGCATACCCGAAAGCCCTAAGAAATGCATGGGAAAGAAGGTCAGATTAACCCCGAAAAAAGTGATCCAAAAATGGATTTGGCCTAAAGTTTCAGGATATGTCCGACCAAAGATTTTACCCACCCAATAGTAAAATCCAGCAAATAAAGCAAAAACGGCTCCCATAGAAAGTACATAATGGAAATGTGCAACCACATAATAAGTATCATGTAGAGCAATGTCTAGCCCAGAGTTTGCTAGAACTATTCCAGTGAGCCCTCCTATGGTGAACAAAAAGATGAACCCTACAGCAAATAACATGGGTGTTTTGTATTGTATCGAACCTCCCCACATGGTAGCGATCCAACTAAAGATTTTGATTCCTGTGGGCACAGCTATGATCATGGTAGCTGCGGTGAAGTAGGCACGCGTATCAACGTCTAAGCCCACAGTAAACATATGATGAGCCCAAACTAGAAATCCAAGAACACCTATACTTATCATGGCATAAACCATGCCTAGATACCCGAAGACCGGTTTTCTTGAAAAGGTCGATACGATATGACTAATAATACCAAATCCAGGCAGAATGAGAATATACACCTCTGGATGACCGAAGAACCAAAAGAGATGCTGGTATAATATTGGGTCTCCCCCTCCTGCAGGATCAAAAAAGGTTGTATTAAAGTTTCGATCGGTTAATAACATTGTAATTGCCCCCGCCAGTACCGGAAGTGATAATAAAAGTAGGAATGCTGTCACTAGAACGGACCACACAAAAAGTGGTAATCTATGCATAGTCATTCCAGGTCCACGCATGTTGAAGATAGTTGTTATAAAATTGATAGAACCTAAAATTGATGAAATACCTGATAGATGAAGACTAAAAATTGCTAAATCAACTGCTCCTCCAGAATGGCTGGTAATACCACTTAAGGGCGGATAGACTGTCCACCCAGTGCCGCTGCCCACTTCTACTAAGGCTGAGCTTAATAGGAGCAAGAGACTTGGTGGCAACAACCAGAATGATATATTATTTAATCGTGGAAATGCCATGTCAGGTGCACCTATCAGAATCGGAACAAACCAATTACCAAATCCACCTATCATCGCCGGCATAACCATAAAAAAGATCATTAAAAAAGCGTGAGCCGTTATTAAAACATTATAAAGTTGATGATTCCCACCAAGAATTTGATCGCCGGGTCGGGCTAATTCCATACGAATCAGTACGGAGAAGCATGTGCCCATCACTCCTGCAATGGCACCGAAGATGAAATAGAGAGTCCCAATATCCTTGTGGTTAGTAGAGAAGAGCCATCGAACCAGATTTGTCATTTGCTGTTTTTTAGAAATGAAAACTTTCCTTATCAAAGAGGGGCCGGGGGGCTGGAAGAGAAGAAAGAGAATAGTAAACGCTGGAAGAGAAAAGAATCAGAATTACTGAGCTACCCCGCTCTTTTTTTTTCTAATTCCCTTCTAAGATCCTCCGACTTAAACAAGTCGAGAGCATGCTCGTGCTCCGCCTTTTCGAGACTTGCCTTGCTCTTGGGGATTTCTTCCCACCGGATCCTCTGTTCCACTTCCAGGCACCTCCTTGCGGAGCTTTCCGCCTCAAGGAAATCCCGGTTGTGGGAAACAGCATTTTCAAAGAAAACTGATCCTCCCTCATTCTCCCGCAGATCTTGATAAGACGCTTGGAGAACAGTGAAAGAATCAGTTGCGTGAATATGGAAAAGATAGGAACGAAGCGCTTCATCGACCAAGTAGGGCTCGATCGGTAGATAAGGCCCTACTCTTTGATAAAGCGCCACAAATTCCTGAATGACATCTTGTCGCATAGAAGAGAGCTTTTCTTCCATTAGGAAGAGCTTAAGCCGCCCAGGTATGTCTTCCAGGGGGGTATTGTGAAACAGCTCGTTCTGAATGAACGTAACCCATCCCGGATCCTGCTCGTAAAGACTCAGATAGAAGTTTAGCCCTGCTAAATGAGCTAGAGCCTGGGGGTCTTGAATCTCCGGCGGGAGAGTGATCAGAAAGGAGGAGCCGACGAAGCACGAACAAAAAAGATTGAAAACGGCTATTACTATTAATATAAAACGCCAAAGGAATAAAAATATACAAATCGAAAGTAATATAAAATTATATATTAAGGGAAACTTAATACATAAGAAAAAATAGAAAGTAGTAAAGCGAGTAGTGGAGAAGAGCCATCGAACCAGATTTGTCATTTTCTTTTCGTTTTGAAAACTTTCCTTATCAGAGAGGGGCCAGGGGGCTGGAAGAGAAGAACTTGAATAGTAAACGCTGGAAGAGAAGAACCTTAATACTAAACCAAGTTTCGGGAACTTCTTGGTGACTTGATTGGTTCCCTTCCCCCAATTTGCAAAGGATGATTCCCGTGAAGGTGATCTCGATCACCATTCTATGATATTTCAGGATGCTTTTGAGAAGCTTTTCCTTTTACCTAATGCCGGCTACCGACAACTTACTTCATGCTATTACTAACACTTATGACTGAGCCGCACTTGCTTTCCAAAAGAAATTGAAACTATCATGCCTGAGACTAGCCAATAGAAGAAAGAGCCACAAGCAAGCCATAGCAGCATCCTTTTTCTTCGCTTTCTTCAACAATGCGAATCTACCTCACTCCTCATCATAACTCAAATACAAATTCGAGTTCCAAATTGATATTTCCTCACGTAAGCAATAAAATGTGAAACCAATATTCATCATGAAACTTCAGACACTGATGATTGTGAGGTTCTGGAAGAGAGACGACGTAGGCTGATTCAAAGTAAACAGAAAACCACCCCTTAAACTCATTTGCTCAACATTCTTTCCACAGCAACTAGAAAAGTGGAGAAAATCCAATAAGGGGAGGTCCCGGTGAATACAAATCAATTGGAAACCGAACCCCGCATTCATGTCTCTAACAAGGCTGTCTAAGCTAAGCGGCCATGGACCCATGGACCCGGGGAATCTGAACCATTAGGTAGAGTTTCAGCTGAAAGAAAACCAGGTCAATCTTCCGATCGCGAGTCTTTACAAGCTTGAAACAACTTAAGCACAGGCGGGAGTCGCCCCTTTTAAAGTCAGTATTTATGCGGCGCTGAACTAACGAGCGGATACCTAACCTTCGAAGGAGAAGAAAAGACGGATGTATCTTTCATTCATATCGATCAGATGTGCTTTGCTCAGGACTCCCATTTTACCATTGCTTAAGCCATATTACATAAAGCATAGTGAGTGATACGCAATGCTGGTACCACCATGTTTTTTTCCTCACTCTGTGTAGCCACACTCGTTTGTCCATTTCTACTTATTATTTCTGTTAAATAGTATCCGTTGGTTGTAGAAGCACTGGCGTTCAGGGATTGCAAAATCCATAATATCAAGAAGCGGTAGGAACCTGGCTAACTTCGATGCGGATAACGCGCTGTAGAAGAAAGTGGATCAACCAAAGTAGACCTTGATCGAAAGGCACCACAAGGCGAACCAATAGAGTGTGGTGTAAGCGGTGAAGCAGAATAGGAATTGGAACTGCTTGAACTAGAAAGGGCTTCCGCTACCGCGCTACCTCGGGAGCTCCGGAAACGGTATACTCGCTTCACTCATCTGTAATGGTATCCTCGAAAGCTAGCTAAAGTGGGTTCTAGACAAAGTTCTCCTAAGCAGGGCGGAAGGAAAAACAAGAGCAGTATAGCTCTACATTACGCTTCGGGGGCCTCGTCTTACTCACTCACCTTCTACTAATCGGACCGTGACAAAACAACCAGCCCAGCAATAGGCAAGGACTGGCTGAAATCCCTTTCTGGATCCAGTCTATCCGTATCTGCTGTCCCTTCCGCTTTCTGTGTTGATGGAGCTCGGTCAGATAGTTCCGGTATTGCGAAGGAGGGCAACGCATTGGGATCGTCCAATCCCTTCTGATCGGTTGTCATATTGAATTGAAAATTCTCGTATAGTAAGAGTTCCTTCGGTTTCCTACCTAGCACATTCTCTGTTGTCTACGCCAATATTTGACCTGCGAGTAGAGTGTGGCTGGCTACATACGGGGGAACTCAACCTACCTTTCGAAGGGTAGACCTTTACAGATGAGTGAAACGAGGATTTAGGTATATAAGGAGACGACCCGCCAAGCGAGCCAGCCTGATACCGACTTTCATTGATAGGCCATGAAACATAGAGAATGGGAACTTGTTCGCACGTACCTCGACCGCAGGTCTGAGAATGACGAGTGTGCTTTCGCCCACAGCTTCTGTTGCTTAACCGGCTCGTGGTGTTTATGGTCCTGACCCGGTACAGCCGCTAAGCTCATTTTTCATTTCCAAGTGTTGTTACTAGCCTCGAGAGAGATGTTTCACAGGATTCACCTGCAACTGATAAACCAGGGGGATAATACCGAAACAGTCCTTTTTTTTTCTGATCATAGAGGAGCCGTATGAAGCTAAGGTTTCATGTACGGTTTTGCAATAGCGGTGGGAGCTGTGATGTTATTATCGACTATGATTATCTAACAGTTCAAGTACAGTTGATATAGTAGAAGCACAGCCAAAATATGGTTTTTTTTGATGGAATCTTTGGCGTCAGCCTATAGGCTTTCTAGTTTTTAGAATTTCTTCTTTGGCCGAATGTGAAAGATTACCCAGAGGGGGAATTAGTTGCAGGTTATCAAACCGAATATTCCGGTATCAAATATGGTTTCTTTTTTCTTGTTTCTTACTTATCCTTATTAGTTTCCTCTTTATTTGTAACAGTTCTTTACTTAGGCGGGTGGAATTTCTCTATTCCCTACATATCCACGATTCTCCCAGTGTAGGAATCACACTAGTTATCTTGACCTTGATTCGGTCAAGCAGTTTTTCCTTACTATACTCCAGTACGAACAGGAAAAGAATCTGTGTACTCAACGGTGCATTAGTAATTATCTGGGATTTCTTTTGCTCTTTAAAGCAAAACGGTGTCTTGACTCTCAAGAATAGTGCGTGTTAATATCCATGTAGATAAAGATAGAGATAGCAACGAACTGGATGCATAGTAAAACTCAAAACTTGTGACTTGTTCTCGTAGGCTAACTAACCAAATCATAGGATCTAACACGAGACCGGATAAACACCGCGCCCCCGCCGCGTCTATCTATATAAGCTAATCCCTCGACCTCAACCGACTCCCAAATCTCAATTGCTTTGGCTCTCTCTCTCCCTCCCTTTCGCCGCGTGCGCCGTCCAATCCAAACCAATCCCAAGTCCCCACCCGCTCGCGGCGAGCAAAGCAAGATGATTTCCCCGGACGCGGCCCGCAACGTCGTCGGCAATGTCATCTCCTTCGGCCTCTTCCTCTCCCCTGTGTAAGCCGCCGCCGCCATCCCCCTCGTCCGCTTGTCTAGTCTACTCTCTATGGAAGGTGGTTGGTAATTAGGGTTTGATTCTGATGAGGGGGCGCTTGCTTTTTGCTTGTACATGTGCAGGCCGACGTTCTGGCGGATCATCAAGAACAAGGACGTGGAGGAGTTCAAGTCGGACCCGTACCTAGCGACGCTGCTCAACTGCATGCTCTGGGTGTTCTACGGCATCCTCTGCGTCATATTCGGCTCGGCAATGTACGCCTCCCCGCTCACCATCATGGTACGTACCCATCGATCCCGCTCTTGATCCACGTGCATAGATGTCTTTTTAGATCTATATTGGTAGATGTTAGTGATATTGTTGGGGAATAGGCGTGCGTTCCCCTTCGGTTGGTGGCGGCGGTGATGTTGTTGGTGTTGTGTGGATGAGGGTTTCATAGGTTAAGTTGTCGTGCATGGTCACTTACTGCTGGGTCAGTCAAGGATTTTTTGGACCCAGCTGTCAGTGACACGTTGCCTTTGCAGTTCAGAATGGATTGGTGATTCAGGGGTTCTACTGTTTAAGATTAAAAAAGCCGATATTAATTCTTCTGGAACTTCTATTTAAAAACAGATTAGCCATATTCATCTTCTCCAGTCTCCAGGTTCTTTTCTGATTACTGATTAATGATGGGTTGCCATCATCTTTCAAATCTGTTGCATGATCTAGACACAGTGATCTGTGAAGGATCTTGCAGCTTACTCAGGGCAAGTGACTCATTAGGTTATAGTTGAGGCATTCATTATGTACCACTATTAGCATACCTTAGTTGCTGTTTGTTCTGGAAGCATGGATGCGGAAGCCAATTTTGGAACCAAATCCATCTCTAAAAGATGCATCAATGGTCCTGTTTTAACCATCGTGTCAAATCTCTTCTTTCCCCCTTTTTACCAGTAAAAACCAACGTGCTACCTTTTGGGCTAAACTGTCATGGTGTTCGTGTGGCACATCCCAAGAACATGTTGCTCTATGTTCCGTCAAAAGGCCTATTGTTCGTTTCTACCTAAAAAGATACCGTAGCCCCTACGTGTCCTCTGATTATCGATGCGGTATCCTTGGTTACTTGCAGTTGCATTCAATACAGGCAGTTCTGTTGTACAATTGATTAGCCAACCAAACTTGTTCTGTTGTTCTCGCCAAACTCGTTGGCTGTTGAGTGACGGGTCTGGAACGGGAGGAATATTTCATCTAATGAAATCTGCCATGTTCAGCTTCATCATAAACATATGTGTTCACCTAGGGGATGCAAGTTTCAGGTGTGCCAGATTTCGAATCATGTGTTCTTGGATGGAGATAGTACATGTGTCCCTGTACCAGTCTGTGCTTTTTGTGATCTTCCCTTGCCAACTCTGTGAGATGATCACGTTGAAACGGAAAAGGGATCCTGTATGTCGGTTTCTTCTCGTGGGTCATGTGGTCCAGGTGTAGAGTTCACCAATATTACCTGTGGAATTTATTTACATTTTACATAGAACATAGAATCAATCTTGTTAATTACCTATGTCTGTGTAATATATATATATATTTTTTGAACGCTCGAGCTGTTGCATCCTGTGCTTGGAATTAATGAATATATATTTTTGCGGGGAGGAATTAATGTGTATTGTGGGTTGCGTGCAGGGTAAAGTGATCAAGACCAAGAGCGTCGAGTACATGCCCTTCTTCCTGTCGCTGGTGAGCTTCCTCAACGGCGTCTGCTGGACGTCCTACGCTCTCATCAAATTCGACCTCTACGTCACGGTCAGTAATATCTCCATCTTCAGGTTCCAACCAAATCTTATATAACTTGAGAGTGTCTCTCTAACCGTGCCGGCTCTTGTCTTCGTTCGTGCACTGCAGATCCCCAATGGCCTCGGTGCGCTGTTCGGCCTCGTCCTGTACGCCTGCTACTACAAGTCGACCCCCAAGAAGGAGAAGAACGTCAAGCTAAAATGTGATTGAAGGCCCGCCCGCTTCCTGGCTCCTTGACTGCAATAACAAGTGCTAGCTACAGTAAGAACAAGGGAATCTAGAGACCGAGACTGAAAGAAAAGGCTAGGCTACTTCTATTCGTTATTCGTTTCCCATATGATTTTCCATATTTTACCATAAAAAATAGGATGTTTTTAGCCATTTATTGTTAGTACTGAAATCAGGCATAAAGGATTTTACGGGGGGTAAAGAAGTTATTTCAACAACGTTCCTGTCATCAAATCCTGATTCAACAAAGCCATGCCAGCTGTGTTGGTCGTTCCTCCGATTCAAAGTTCTCTTGGATTCCAAAAAGCATCGCTACCCGCATACTGAAGTTGCTTAAATCTATTGAATTCCACCTCTGCACCTCTTTCTTGGGGCATAGGTGAACCTATAATTGATAGTAGAGCGTATGCTAAATCCCCAACCCTCATGATGCACTTCGTTTGATTCATTCCGCTTATCGTACCACTTAGAGCTTTCAAACCCTTTTCTTAGCGCTGCGGTAATATGTTGTTATTTAGAAATAGGAATGGTATGTTTAATAGCTCGCATATGTGTGTTTCAGATTCTATAGTACTCGGTTCTTCTGTTCGACGAGTTCTGATTTTCCTAGGTCTAATAATATGTTTACTGGTTCGTTTTCACCGGAGGAGGCAGCTAGAAATCCTGTTTTGTCAGTAGGTTGGCGTACAAGGAGGATAAAGGAAAGCCCGTTTGTAGTTCAATTCGTTAGAACCAAATGGCACGTTGAGAAACGAGAACTTCCACATGCCGAGCATCATTACCGTACTGGTGACTTCACCACCTGTTCAACTATTAGCTTTCTTGCCTTATCACAATCGAATGAATTGAGACAACCAGAGCAACTGGAACTACTACATCTGAGAGAGATGAGGAACCTAACCTACGGTGAAAGCCGAAAGCCTTACGCATTGCTTTAAGAATGGGTCTAGCGGGCGTATGGAATCCGTGACCCCTATCTCTTCACTTTCTTAATTATGACAGTCAAGTTGAATCGATTTTACGGGGTTTCTTACCCGTTTTTCCAGTCTCAGTAAAGTGCCATCAATTGGATGAAAGAATCCCGCCCTCTAGTCGAGTGTGAAGGGAGGAGAAGAGGGAAGATGGTTATTCTTTTTCTTCTAGGCAAGGAATGGGTAAACGCAGCCCTGTAAGGAGTAGGTAGCTCTCAGCCCTTCCCGGTATGTATTCATTGGTTGCTGTAAGCCCTACTTTCGATCAATAAGTAATACGCGAAGTCGCTAGCTCCACGTGCCATGCGCATCCTTCTCTTAACCTTTCAATCGAGAGTCATCAACGCTTGCCTTGCTTTGCTTGCCCAGTCTATTAGTATGGCATCCCTTCTCCTTAGTCCTCTTTGGCCCGTGTGCCGGCGCGCATCCAGCTTTAGCAGGAGATAGGAGTGTTTGTTCCGCTAAGGAAAGGAAGGTATTCGTCGTAGGCGCAGAAGGTATTCGTCGTAGGATTGAGCTGAGCCAGGTATGTCACATCACATAGCTTGCAAGCCCAGGTGATTTCTGCATTACCAATCGAGCCGAGGAACCAACTTAGTAAAGAATAACCTACTTTACTTGTTTCGTTATGCTATAGCCACCTAATAAAGGGAAGATTCCTATCAGAAGAAGAAGAAGTTGGCAATCTACTAATCAAGATCGACCAAAATGGATAGTTCCATTAACTATATGGCATTTCTAGCCCGAAAAGTATGAGGTACACATAGGTAGGGAGCATCATCGTACTCAATCCTGCTTAGGTAGAGCAAGACAAACGGATCTATCATTCCGCAAGAAGTGACTCGTTTCCTTTTCTGGGTAAGAAGAGGGGAGGTCCCGTCGACCAAGAAGAATACCTTCTCCAAGCAATCGAACTCTTCCTTTCTTTCTATAGCCACTGTACTCCATCGAGGATAAGACGGATACGCGATTTCTGCACTTCCTCCGCTTGCCCCTCAGTGGATAGCACTTTCTTTCGAGAAATTGGCAGGGACTGCGTACCATTAAAGGGAGTCAGTGGGCACCGTAAGTAGTAATCGAGAACTTGATGAACATACCAACCAGTATGTGAATCCGTAAAACAAGTGGAGGTTTTTCTTCCTTCCCCGATATCCCTCGCTCTACCCAACTATCTATAATGGGGCAGAGAAGGATAAGCAAAGTAGGCGCACGAATATTTATTAATTAAGAGTTTTCGAGACTTCATTCTCTTTTTAGTTTTGACTCTGGGTCCGGTACAGGTTGACGCGGAGGATAGGGATGGGAAAAGAAGCCCTAGCTTTGGGAAAGACCGGATCATAACATGAATTTCAGGGCATACTTAGTAGATGCAGATCTAGGTACTCTTTCTTCCCCAGATGGGGAATGGGCCAAGCCGATCCGTTGTTGGCTCTGAAAGTGCATTTGCTAGTTCGAAAGAAGCTGAATCCGGGTGCAAATGGGATTCCAAATGATTCTTATGTTTCGTAGCATGCTGCGCAGACTCACTTGGTAAATAGCCTTCCCTAAAAGAGGCAAGGTGCTCACACATGAAATTCCCTTTTGAAGGATATCCTATTTTACTTTTATGCCATACTTGGGCAAAGCCATCGAGACTATATCCATCACCAGGAAGAAGAGAAGCGAAGCCATAATTTCTTTAGGATAAGCCTGAGATATCTAGTACAGTAACAGTGGTCGAATTGCTGCATAGCCCCCCCTAATACGAATTTGGCAAATCCTCGTTCTAAAGTTAGCGCACCATTGAGGTAAGTAAATATTAGTAGGCACACAGGCAGCCCGTTGCAAGGAAGGAAAGAGCAAGAGCTAGGGCTAAGTGCTCGAGTTACGGTTGTTGACTCGGAATTGTAAGCCGAAGAAGCATTCCTGTGACCTGGCCGTATGAATGGTTTCTTTCTCAATACCAGAGCTAAATAATTAGGCATCAAAATTCAAAGAAGGTTTGCCTTCACTTCAACCTTAACCATTGACGGAAGATTCATACCTATGAATATTCCCCTCCTCATTTGCTGAAAGCACTTCCTATAGCGAACCAGGCAAGGAACATATCGAGTAGGCTAGTACCAATTCCTCCACATCAACAGCAAAATAGGCATATGAATCTTAAGTAGGAAATTCCTTCATCTCAGATGAGGTAGGTAATCTACCAGAATTTATTTCCATTTCCAGGTAAGATGAGCGGAGACGAGTTTATCAGCACCGATACCCCCACGCATCGTGGCCGGTTCCCTCGGGGGTAGAAACTTAGCTTGGAGAAAGATCCCGTTGATCTTCGGGCTGGCCCTTGCCTATTGAAAGTATGGTGTCTCATAAATGCTTTGTTAATGCCTCTTATTCGTAGGATCGGTCCAAAGCGCGGCTGAGTTGACGTTGATAGACTTGTGCGTGCTCTGCCGCTCGTAACCTTTTTTTTCTCCCATCGATCGAATCGAGGAGGTCAAGTTTCGAGAGCCTCTCGCTTCTGATTATCAGTCATATCGTCGTCGAGCAGAACGCGCAGGGAAGGAATCGTCGAGTTCACTGGGAAGAATGGCGTCCATGCCAACGACTAAGGAGAAGGGGACCAGTGGCTATACAGATTGACGTCCGATAAGCCCAGAGAGCCTCAAGAAGGCGATCTGGCCAGTCTCCTCCGACTCAAAAGTGTTTGTAGCTATGGTATGGGTCTGGTCTGAAGACCAATGGGTCAAAAAAGGGGATATCCTCTTCTTTGGCTACACCAACTAATGTAGTAGATTGCGTTCCCGGAGGACACTTTCTCCATTTCGTCGGTACTGGTAACAACGGATCTTGACCTCGTTTCTTTTTCTTGTTATTTGACTTCTTGGAATGGAATTCTTCTCATGATAGTCACACAAGCGAAGGAGAAGAGGATGGGTCCCGAGGGAACTCTTTTTCTTCTATTCTAAGTTTTGATTGCACGAGCAGCATAACAACATAACAGTTTTGTGTAAGGAAGTAAGGAAAGACTCCTTTCTTAAATTTAAGGACTTAATTAGCCTGTCGTATATAACAGATAATGAGTCTCAAAGAGAGTTTCCAATGGGTTACATCAAGTTCCATTCCCAGTATGCGAAATCAGTAAACACGAATATCTGTATATAAGAAACTTCTATTCCAATCCACAATCGGTCCAACAAGGCAACTGTCGTCAACTAGATCAATCAGGAATAAGCAATATGTCGTACCCTATCTGTCATATTTGCTTTTCGGTAAAGGGTACACACTACTTTATTTTTACTTATTCAATTCTCTGTCTTGCTAAACACAAATCCTTCTTTTCTTGTATAGACGAAATAAAAATGAGAACTAAGTAGGTTTCGACCCATTAAAGGAGTCAATGGCACGCACACAAAGCAGGAGGAAATCGGTACCCCGCGAGGCTGGCGAAGTCGGCACAAGAAGTAGGCGGAGTAGAGGCAGCAGTTGCGGGCTCAGGTGCGGCTAAATCGCAATCAATATTCCCGTCTGGGGTTGGCGGAGTTGGTAGAAAGCACGGTTGGCGATAAGCTGGTACTAGTTTCATTCTTTCTATTCCAAAATCCAATACCCGGAACTGGTAAATCAAACAATGTAGGCACACGTTGGCACAGTTCTGTAAATAAGAGATGTCTCATCCGGTTGAGCTGTCGCAATCAGTCTTTCTCTTCCTTTCTTAGTAGCAGATCCAACATGACTGTATTAAACCTTAAGCAATCAGGGTTAAGCTAGCTCATTGCCTGAAAGTGGAGCTCGTATTATACACCTTGACCCCCACCTTTTTTGAATCCTTCCTCCATATATATTGTTATATAAGAAAAGTCCCATAACTGCCTCATTCAGATCGATTCCAGTCGCCGCTACGGTCACATCAATCCGTTATGGCTCGGACCCTCTTAGCAGCTGGATCCTTCGGGAAGCCATAGTAGGGATTACGTCAGTACATTCTTAGGCGAGCAGTGGGTTATATCACCCCTATTTTGTTTTGGACCTTATTTCTTTTTTAGGCATGGGACCAAACCAAGGTTGATCGAAGTTGAACATTCCTATGGAACTCCCCTTCAGACGACTTCTCTGCGCTTGCCCAGCACCTTTCGTTTTATGGACCAGGACCAATTTCACCTCAGACCATGGTCAAGTCATAACTGACTGGATAACGTTCTCTCAAGGACCTGCAAAACTCTCTAATGCGGATGATCAAACGTTGCTTCAGATGTGTATGAGAAGGAAGCGTCTCACAGGACTCTTAGATAGAAACCAGCATAGTCTATGAATTAGCATGAACAGTTTATTGAACTTGGTTGCACTCGTAAAGCGAGCGTGAAGAGAGCAGCGAAAGAAGCCCACGGAACGGAGCGGTTATTTTTCCTGACTAGCAAGTGGACAGGCTCAGATGGCGTAGCTGATGTGTCATGCTAGGTATCTTTTATTGGCCATTTTTTGATTTCTCTCAAGGGATTGAAGACTTTCCTCTATACTGACAGAAGCAGAGAGGCTGGTAAAAAAGAAGGAAGCAGGCCTGGGTACACATGGTAATAGAACCCACTGGAGATCATTCAATCGGACGTCTTCCACAAAGTAAAACTAGAGTAAGTGGCGTAAGATAAGATAAGATAGATGTTCACTTTCATCGACCAATGTACCTGAAATTCCTATACGTAAAGTCGAGAGCTAGAGAGAGTAAATGAGACGTTCAAAGGGTGAAGCTAACGCTTCCCTGGCCACTAGGGAGTCATCAAAGTCTGAGTCCATACACTTGCTAGCTAATACTGGATCGTCAAAGATCTGATTCTATTTCATAATACCTTCTGTCTCTCTCCTAAGGGATCCAATCAGAAGGAATTCCCTCGCTTCGCTCATGATAGTCGGTCGAGTTCCCTTTTCCTTTTTTGTTGAGTTTCGCCTCTCCTCCTTTCCTTGTCTCCATTCTGATTGATTCGCTTCTTCGCGCAAGCACTTGGTTCGCCCCTTACTATAACCATCCCACTCAATCTTTTACACCGATGTTTCGTACTCTCTCGACCAGGTCATCATAAGAAAATACTGCCAAATCTTTCCGAAATGAGAGAAGGAGGGAAGGCGCGCTACAACTAACTGCTGAAAAACGCAAGATTAGCGCTAAGAAGCAACCCTAGTTTAAGTACTAGCGTCCCACCCCAACGTTCTTGTACTTCAAAATACTCTCCCCCGCTTGCTGCTCGCCTCAGCCAGACGTGGCTTATGTAGTGGTCGGCATTCCTACGTGCTCCGACTGATCCCCACTGGAGATTATATGAGGGGTCTTGGAAACTGTCGTGACGCTTTGGTGACGAAGGTCACCGGGGTGACTATGGAAGGATTCCGTGGTAGTCTCTGACTCCCTCCAACTCAATCAATATCAAGAACATGTCGTGAGCATGGGGTTTGGTTAGGCTTGGTTGAGTTTGTAAGAAAAGATAGTAGGTTGAGGGGCTTCATTGATTAGTAAACCTACGGTGCTGGTAAGGTCGGGACCGTGGTCGTCCGTCTCCGCTTTGCCGGCCGATAAGATCACTGAGATTGACCAGCCAGCTGGGTAGGTTTGGCTATTCCTTTCTATTGAAAAGGAGTCAGCTGTCTGCGCGAGTCACCTTCCTTAGGCTCCGAGTCACCTTCTTCTAAGCTCCGCTGGACGACACGGCATTCTCGTTCTATAGGCCGGCCGTACTTGTGATGGTTCCCCAGGATCCAATAAATCCACTTAGGTCTACGTTGCCGCGATATTGTTCTATGGAAGCGGGTGGGCTGCTTTTTAGAAGTTCGGCCCGGTTTTTCATTAAAAAAATCAAAAAGGGGGGGAGGGATTGACCTTTCTAACGCATATTCTGTCGTACCGGCATGGCCCCACTGATTTGTTTTCGATCGGAGCATCAAGCAGCGCAACCCGGTTCTACTTGACTAAGCCCCGTGCTCGTCCAAGGAGGGAGTTTGCTTTACCCAACTCCCCTTTTTGATAACAAGGCAAAAACCTCCGACCCGACATTCATGAGTTTCGAATGAAGAATGAAGAGTGCCCTGCCCCTCTTTTTTTTCCCTAAATCTTGGATTTGGAAGTTGGTAAAGACCCACCCCTTGTTTAAGTCAGAATGAGTCCCCGAGACATTGGCTTCCGCCAACAGTGAACTATTAAGGATCGCATCCCGCGCATATTCTACATTATAGCCTGCAACTAATTCAGCTTCCGCTTCTGGGAGATCAGACGGAGCTCGATTAGTTTCTGCTAGACGAGGAATAAGGAACATAACCAATACGGGGAACAAGGGAATACCGGACCATATCTGCTTTTGCGCCATGACAATCTCACTCGAATTACAGGGACCTACACATATTAGTACAGTATACCGGGGTCCCCGGCCAGAACCACACGTGCAAGTTTCCCTGCATGTGGCTCGTCCGTGCTTTTATCCGAGGCGCTGCCTGCGACTCTGCATGGGAGAAGAGGGCTGAACTGCAAACTTTCGTGTTCAGAGCATTGCATTGTCTAAGGGAGTAGGGTGAGTAAGCTGCGCCTACCAAGCTAAGCTTTCGTCGAAAAGGCGTCACTGCTTCCTTTTCGGCGCCCGCCCTTTATTTAGATGTTGGGGCAAGGCAAGCCCAAGGAAAGTCTAGGTTGGCGCTCCATCTCGGCCGGCATCCTGCTCTCGAGAGGGTGTGGTCCTTGAGCGAACTAGTCATGTGCTGTGTTGCCCCAACGCAGGGGCATTTGGTGAGGAGCTACGGTCCGGTGGTTGACAAGCCACTGATCGGAGGCGACTGGACTGGAGTGCTTTCATCAAATGATGCATGTGGGCTGAGCCATTCCCATCCCAAGTGGTGGCCCGATTCGGCCTGGCCTGGTCGGAAAGAGATTCTAAATCTCGAATATGCGCACCGAGAATAGATATCTATGTTAGCTAGCGGGGGCGGGCTTTCCCCTGGTAGTCCCGCTGCGTCCTCTGACAGTCCGTCTCGTCTCATCTTTCTTTGGCTATACTTGTAGCCAGCCATATTAGCTCCACATTCCACCCTTTTGGATTTCTGACGAAAAAGGCAGTCATCAGTCGCCCCCTTTCCTATTTAGCTTTGCTTGCTGCCTATTATGAGAATAGGTCCCGGTTCAAGCGGCCCGCCTTTCATCATCATCTATACCAGCTGCCACGCACGATCCCATAGGAACGATTTCATCGCCCTAAGAAGCAGAACGCGCCATCACCTACAGCCCTTTCCTCTGCCGGGGACTTTCACGAAATGAAAACGGGCGGCATCATCGTATGCTCGACATTAGTTGCCCTGGTGTATATCCCGGAGTACTCCTATGGCCGATCTGTCACCCATACATGAAGGCCTTGGCCCCGTCCCGTGTGGAGAATGCCCCCCTTACGGCACGGCTTAGTCTGTTATTTTATTTTGTCAGAGTGGATTCGGACCGCCACTTCTCTGAAAGCATGGTTCTTGCCTCCCTCTCTCCTCCCTCCTTGGAGCTCGTCCATTCGTTGGGTGATCCCTTGCTCTCACGTTCGAGTGTTTGCTCGTCGTTTAGGCCGGTGAGTTACATTTTTGCTCATTGCAGTCGCCTCCGGGGTTCTTCGCACCTGGGTAGTACCAGGACCCTTGTGCCCCGGACTGCACTGCCCGCCCTATGACCCAAAACTCAAAATGAGCCTTGCGACGAGACGCGGACATTCCTCATGCTGCGGTTCCCTCCGGTCCGTTCCCGGGTTGGGTTAGGGGAAGATCCGAGCGATTGCCTTCGCGGATCCAAACGTGCTCACAAGGCGCACAATAAGAATAAGACCAATAGAGACTTCATAAGGGACCATTTGAGCTGCAGATCGTAATGCTCCTAGAAAGGCATATTTCGAATATAGAGGACGTTCCCAACAATCCACGAGAATATCATACCCAACTATGAACCGTACGAGCACATCCTCTGTCACCCCCACCGCGCTTACGGCTCTATACCCCAACCCAACTTGCTCTGGCCCTGGGTCCTCCCGCATCTCTTCCTCGGTAAGCGGACCGTGGAAGCTGGGGAGTATCCGCTTGGGACTGATAGAAAACAGCATATCTTTTCCCTCCTGACCCCTATAAAAATCTAGTGGAAGTCCGGTCGCGTCGGAGACATCTTTATCTGATTTTGAGGCTTCGTCGTCCGGCTCCTCCAAAATTATGTTAGGATCGGCTGGCTCATCCTCATCATCCGAAAAGAAAACAGAGACAAAACAGATTTGTTTCAATGACATATCTAATCAGACTGAAATTGATGTCGAAGACACGATCATTCACATCAATTGAAGCAGGCAGGAAGGGCGCGGAAGCTACCGTTTAACGAATGCAATGCAAGCAAGGTAGCTTGCTTACTCTCCATCTAGCGTGCGTTGGCGGCAAGGAAGGAGGCATTGGAAAGACTAGACCATACACATTAATTAGTACAAGAAAGAGGCATTCGGGAAGCGACTAGTCGCTTCTGGCGAAGCTTAACAAAGGCCGACTACTACATAGAGACAACTACTACCAGTCATGAGCGATAGTGAAGCCGTCAGAGGCAGAAGCTGTCGCTTGACGGACGAAGCCGAGCCGATACGATAGGCGGGCGAAGTGAGCGAGACCAAGACGGGCCAGACGTGGAGTGGCGAAGGGGGCCTACTATACGTATACGTGATTAGTAAGCGGTTCAAGACATCGAACGAAAAATCAAGTGAACTAATGAACAGTGTGATTGATCAGACAAGTACCAAGGAGCAAGAAAACGTATGCGCTTTAGCAAGGGATGAGCGCGAAATCCGTTGCTTGTTCTTTCGGTAGCCTTCTTTCATTTCCGAATTTGCTTGCGAGCAGTCCTTGCATTAGTATGAGTTCGTTGACCGCGTAAGGGCGATCCATCTTGATGACGAATTCCACGATAACGAGAAATAGAAATTAATCGTTCGATGTCTGCTCGTTCTCCCCTCTTCAATTCCCAATGAACAACATGATCTTGAGCTATCATTTGTTCAATTTGGTCGATCTGATACTTAGTTAACTCATTCATCTTGATGTTCCCACTGATACCTAATCGATAACGAAGCTGAATGGCTTTTTTCGGTCCAATTCCATCCATTTTTGTTGAGGCAATTCTGACTTGTTCATCGGGAAGTGATCTAGCTCCTGAGATATATGACATTCTTTATCCTTATCTTTTCCTGGTCTTCTCGGCTGGAATCTACAATCTACACCTCTCCAAACACACAATCTCGATTTCTCTTCAGCTATGTCGAAGAGATTTACTTATTTGCCGCGCTGTCAAACCTTCCAATTCCAATTTCCAATTCCAAAATCCCACCCCCAAAGACAAGCGGCGATGATCCGTACATCGAACGCCTGTTTTGAGAAGAGGGCATTGCTAGGATGGTTTGATCGAGGGTCACGACCTGACTAGACCCACACATCCTAGCAACGTGGACTATCCTACTGAGCTAATGAAAGAAAAATGACACGAAGATCGACATGAGCTAGACATGGATGTATCAAGCCTTTCCTTATGTTCTCTCATACAATGAACCTCGCATAGGAAGGGATTACTTAACCACGTAACTATACCCACTCGGGATAGGTGTGAACGCATTCACACAATCCGGGATGAATAAAAGGAATATCTCTAGCAAGGGAATGTGCTTTCGAACTCAATCGAATTCACAACACTTTTTGTTTTTTAACAAGTGTTACAATACGATGCTTTTCGTGGATTGGATTGGTTTTAGCAAGGATAGGATTTCTGATCGGATAGGAAACCGAGGAAGCAGGAGCTCGTCCCTAATAGCGCTAATAATTCGTATTTCATTTATCGTAGGTTCGCTAATGCGTAGGATGCGTAGGAGCCGATGTCCTTTCTACGGAGCCTAGCATTGGTAGTGGTACTTCCGCTAGATACGAGAAATCCTCTCTTCTATTACTTCACAAGTAGTGGATAGGTCCCGCCTTAGACTGCCCCCTTTCTTTCGGGGAAGTACTTATTTACGTAGCCTTTCATGCCCATGCCATTGCTTTGCCTTCGCTTTTCTTCCTCTGGGCATCAAAGGAGGGCGTAGACCAATATTTAATTCTAAAAAGCTCTTCATCGCTCGTCCTTAGGAAACGGACTCGCTTCGCTAGCTCTAGGTGAATTTGCAAAACAGGGAAGAAGGGTATTTTATTTCGAAAGTCAACCGTTCCCGTAACCAGAACCGAACAAGGAAGCAGGGCGTAGACCCGTTACTTCTTACTATGGTGGAGGGGATGCCATTATTCCAATGCGTATTGACTACGTCGTAGGAACAGCGATAGCGATTGCGTGGGAACACCTTTCGCTCGAGGAGAGGAATGCGGACAACCGGCGAATAGTTTTCAGATGAAGGTACAGATCCCCTCTTCTCCCAAAGCTTTGGACCCTCGATCGCAGCAATGAACTCAGCGTCCCACTTAACTTACTTTTGGTACTTTTGAATCTTGTCCCATCCCATAGCTTCACAAGTGAATCTACCTATGGATCCATAAAGTTGATCATTACTTTTCAAATTCTTATTCCATGTGTCCGCCATAGCGCTTATCTATCTCCTGGTCTGATTCATCTTTGGAATGTAACCGGACATATTACAAGGCGAAAAAACAGTGATTTCATCGATTCCGGATTGCCCAGTGTCTCCCTTTCCCTCTTTCCTTTCACTTTCCTCGCATAACGAAAGCATGATTTACCCGAGCCGAGTATCTTGTTAGAGTAGTAGATTCCGCGCTCGAGATGATGTGTGTGACCGGGCAGGAGATTCTTTTACTCCAAAGCCGTTGCGCAGGTTTGTGTGTGACAACTATGTCGATCAGTTTTTAAAGACGCCCAGAAACTATGTCTACAGATTCCGACAGAGAGTACAAGTGGTGCCATCGGAGGAAGCTGACAACCTCAGAACAAGAATGGAAAAAGGATTGATTGCTCGACGAAGTAGTACCAACAGGATATATTAATCACTAGGTTACGGTAATATGTGCTTGTCTCCGAAAAGAAGGATAAAAGGATAGATTAGCAAAGCAGTCACTCCCAACGGCAGATGAAAACGATACCGACACATCTACTAAATCATCTTAACAACCTTGAAGATACGGGATTATATAATAAACTCATTTAGTTGATAGATCATTATTGGATTCTTTTTATTGTGACCAAGATCCATGAAATAGCTCTCTTTATACTACGTTATAACTAGCGGATACTTCCCATTCTTATGTCTTCTTTCCTTATTACGACTCCTGTGCTTAGATAAAATACGACGTTTGAGTTTGGACATAGCCAATTGCTACTTACGGTGCTAGGCCTTTTCAAGCAATGGAAGGCAGACTTGAATGCCAATCAGACATGGCCAGAAGCTTAGATAATATCACTAGTTTCTCTTGTTTATCACTTAATAAATAGTCTTATTTGTCCCAGGGAGCGAGGAGAGAAGATGACAGGTTGAGCAGAGAAAGGTGGGTCATTGTCCCAACGTAGTAGTATTTTTGTTTTGTTTTCAGCTGATCTATATAAAAATAATAGAATAAATAAAGGCAAAGGATTTGGTTCAGTCGTCAAGTACAGATTTCCTTTACCCAGAGTTGGGAACTCTGAATAGTTGTTTGAATACCGACTGCCTTCCTTGCGCTTCAATTCCTCTTATCCAATCCAACTTCCCCTGGGAGCCAAGCAGAAAAGCAAGTCCTCTAGTTATGGATGCAGTACTCACCTCACTAAACTTAGGAAGAACTAATTCAAGTAGAATTAAAAATAGCGAGAAGTGGATGAAAAAGGGATCGAGCCTAGCTCGAAAACAGCTGCTCCTTCCCTCTTTCTTGCTTGCTTTACTCGGTATTCAGTGAAAGATTAGGCTTGGTAATTACAGTTACCAATGGTAAGGATTGGCACGTGAACTTTCCTTTTTATCGAGCTCGAAAAAGCAATGGGTGGGTTGGCTGTGAAAGGAGAGTAGAGTTTTTTAGTTTAGTAAGAAAAGTACTGGGTGAGGCTCCTCACATCCATAACATATTATCTGTACTCTTTTTCAAGCATGCCTCTTTTTAATGACTCTCTTTTTCAACTTAATTGTGGCATTTCATTCTGTTATCGACTAATGGTTGACACTGGAGAAGCATTGAAGGCTCCTTCCATAGATTCCAAAGCCCTGTTTGCTATTATCAGAATATTCTGACTCCCTTGTTGTCTTATTGATCTGACCAACCGCAATAACAACATTGCCATTCGGGGTTACGCGAGTCGGAGTATTAAATAAATGGAATATTCCAGCAGGAGCAACCGAACCATCTTCTCGTTGTCCTTCCATTCTTCTGACCAAGAAAATAGCTCTTGGTCATAAGAATCCAGCCGGAGTTCGAAATCGGAGATAAGAATTGAATCGATTTCAGGCACTTCCCTCAAGCCGAAACCGGAACAGGAAACTTGTAACTTCTAGCCGAGAAGGATAAGAGAGGTTTGTCTTGCTTTGTCTTATAGTGATTGTGTGCCAGGGGTCAGCGAAGAGACGGGACGCTATTGTCCCGGACTACTTGGACTAGTCTACTAGGACTCGGGGGAAGAGACTTGTTTGTGATAGGACGAGAGATCAAGTACAGTGTTCGGTTCAAACTAGGCAACCTCTTCGTTATAAGACCGAGAATAGTATATGCCCCGTCTCACCACTAGCTAGGGCCACCAGCATTAGGAAACTAAGGAAGAGTCGTATGGCTAAGGAATTCAGGGCTGATAGAGCTCTTGGGAAGAAGTCAGTATCCAGCTTTCTTTCATTGATATCACAATAACAAGCGAGGAAAGGACAGTCTTTCAAGAGAAGATAGGTCTTTTTTTCATTAAGGAATTGCGGCGAGTATTGCTTGTTTCCCAGATCCGGTATCAGGACCTGTCGATAGATGGGATGGACCCACCCGTTTGACTCTTATGAATTGATAGTTAGATACTATTGCTAAAGGAAAGTAAAGATAGTGGTTTGTGTTGCAAAAAGCTAGTTCAAGGTCAGGCTCCGTCAAACAGAGTCGTCAAGAACGAAAAGCTGAAAGAATGATGTGTCAAACAGTGATTGCGCACAGAGGTTAGTTAAGTATAGGAACTATTGTCCCTAACGAGAAGTATGCTGCTGTCCCAATAAAAGGATAGTTGGACGGTATCGATTGAGGGAATAGGGATAGGTGGTTAAACGCGATGCTGCGCCTAACTATATAGAACGGTGATCCATGAAGAGAAGTCGGCCAGCTATTAAGTCAGAGAAGTCATCAACCTATTACTAGTGTCAGTTCTGTTAAGAGAAGTCATCAACCTATTACTAGTGTCAGTTCTCTTCTTCCTCTCTACCAATTGAAAGTAAGTATTGATTTCGCCTAATAGGGACAAAGCAAAGTAGGGTGGTCAAGTACAGTATGCCTGGAGTTCGTAGTGCCCACTAGATATCATTGGCAAGTTATAGAAGTCTTTCTCTCTTCTGAGATATCATTGGTCAGTGCAGCGAGGGGCAACCATCATTTCTATTGCTCTGTAAAGAAAAGATAGGACAAGGGTCTTGCTCCACCCAATGGAGATAAAGCACGGGGATCCGTTAAGGGCGTATTGAATCGATAAGAAGCACTTGAATTCTAGTGGGCCCGGCTACCCAACACTAGCCCCGGATCATTTATGTATTATCAATTGATAGTAGGGGCAGGCAGGGGAAACTCTTTATATCAGTTAAGTAAACTACTGATTGTATTGTGGGCTGGGATCACCTTTGCGAGTCGAAGTAATTTCCGGAAAGACACAGAGGAGCTCTCATGCGTGGACCAGCAGTAGCCCTGTCCTCTCCTCTTTGTTGGAAGATGAGTACACATCGGGTAATCCGCCCACGAGAGCCCAATCACAAGAGGCTCATACAGAAAGCAATCAGCCCATAGCCCAATATCGAGACCACAGCCTATTATTCAAACCACAAAGGATCCGTCTTTCATCGTCCAATCTTCTCGATCGAACATATTGACATCAATACTCCTTTCCATGGCCATTCACGGCCCGCGAAGATCAACCACTCGTGCCCGAGATCACTATCCAATCAAAAACCAGACTTCCAAGATCCATCTCACTCAGACCCTTTTGAATGTAGCGGATAACAACGGAGTGGGGCTATCGAATTGATATGTATTCGAATCTTAGGAGCTGGTAATCACTGATATGCTCATATTGGTGACGTTATTGTTGCTGTAATCAAAGAAGCAGTGCCCAAAATGCCTCTAGAAAGATCAGACAGAAGTAAGACGAGCTGTAATTGTACGTACATGTAAAGAACTCAAACGTGACAACGGTATGATAATACGATATGATGACGGTTGTCATTGATCAAGAAGGAAATCCAAAAGGAACTCGAGTTTTTGGTGCGATCGCTCGGGAATTGAGACTTATGAATTTCACTAAAAGAGTCTCATGAGCTCCTGAGGTATTAAAAATACTAGTAGTAGAGACTATGATATAGTAGGGTATCAGAATATAGATCAATTAGTAGATTGTGTCTGACGCATATACATGAAAAAAAAGAATAATTAGATAATAATAAGAATAAGAATTCTAATCTTAATAAAAGGAAGGGTTCGAATAGCATCTACTAATATTACCGAAAACTTTGTGAAAATACTTCTACGAGAAGGTTTTATTGAAAACGTTCGAAAACCATAGGGAAAGTAACAAATCTTTCTTGGCACGTGCCCCTGCTCCTGGTCTTCGAACTAGTCATTAATGGTCGGCAACATAGGTACCCTTTTTCGGTATGCGTTGCGAACACTTTCATTTTTAGCGTCTCATCTTCTCTGGAGAAGCTCAAATCGAACGGATAGAGCAGATGGTCCAACTACAGAACTTCTTCTTTTTCATTACTTCCATGGTCGTGCCCCGTGGCACGGCAGCACCCGTACTATTGAAATGGTTCGTCAGTAGAGATGTTCCCACTGGTGCCTCTTCTTCCAATGGTACTATAATTCCTATTCCTATCCCTTTATTCCCTTTTTTGGTCTATCTACATTTAAGGAAATTCATACGCTCCATGGACAGAGCTAAAAGTGGAGTGTTGGTCAAAGCAAGCCGCCCTATTCTATTACCAGACAAAATGGAGAGAAGCTCATCCGCTAGAAATGCTTTATTTCGTTTCGTTCCCGTTCTTCATTTCCTTATTATCGAATCCATGGGGGACTTGTCATATTTAGAATCTTTCTGCGGTCTGCTCTGTTTACAATTCTTTCGTACTCTCTTCTCTTTACCACGCGATAGGTCAGCGAAGCGTGAGCGGGCGCTCCGAAGTAAAGGCCAAACACTTCGGCCTAAGGGGAATGAGCAACAAAATGACAAGATGAGGTGCCCCGGGCACCCCCATATAGAAAGAAGGGTCGAAGGTTTTGGGCCTGTAGCTTTCCCCGCCCCCCCCTCGTCGAGTGGTGCTTGTTTGGGGGGTGTGCCACCAGAAAGCGGGCTTGAAGCTCTCGCCTTACCAACGAGCCGACTGCTGATGGCTGTTGGTCACGACTACTACAAAAAAGTGAAGATGAATCTTTCTATTTCACATGGAGGAGTGTGCATCTTTATGTTGGGTGTTCTTCTGTCGTGCGACCCGATGGCTTATGTGCGACCTGTGGCCCACGCCTCCTATTCTATTTGTTCAGGGCGGGCGGCGTGAACTCTGATTCGATCCGGGTATTCAATCCCGCCGCTGAGATGCTCAGTTGACTCCTTAACCTTGATAGGAAGATGGCTTATTCCAAAATTCGTGCATAAGGGTAAGGAACTTTGGATGAATTAATGCGAATGGGTGTAAGCCTCGCTGCTCGGAAACACCCAGTGCTGACCACACTGAGAGACACGAAAGCGCAGGTAATGCCAGTTGGCGAAGTGGCGTTAAGCATCCCTAGCGGTACGCAAAGAGAGGTCGTGATGATATCATCTACGTCCGTACCGCTCCTCGTGGAGTAGATCCCGCATCCAACCAACCCTTTTTTGACCAGGGAACGGGAGAATTCCCACTACCGCTGGCAGGCCAGCCGGGCCGTGAGCGCGGTGGGAACGGGCTTCCCAAAAAGCGAGCCCCGGCCCGGGTCAGCATAGAATGGGGGGGACG
Source organism: Hordeum vulgare subsp. vulgare (assembly GCF_904849725.1). Taxonomy (NCBI): domain Eukaryota; kingdom Viridiplantae; phylum Streptophyta; class Magnoliopsida; order Poales; family Poaceae; genus Hordeum; species Hordeum vulgare. Next base: position 166,443 of record NW_025422489.1, read on the forward strand.
GCCCTAATGTTGTGTTGGCCGGGTTGCGGGCGGATAAAAGCGGACGTGGGGACTCGGGTCGGGGCACAGCGTAACTAAGAGAGCCATTCCATTTAGGGCGAGACAGAATGGGCGGGCACAAGCGGTCTGGTGTCCGGGCCGATTGGTCAGACGACGACTACTGCACATATTATATTAGCCGCCTATCCCGGAATGGACTGGGATGGAATAGAAAGAACGCGAAGCAGCAAGCAAGGGATGAGCGCTTTGTTGCTAAAGCGGATACGTTTTCTTGCTGGGTTCGGTTTGTTTTTGGGGGGTGGGGCAATAAGCTTGCTTCTTCACAAGCTTATCCCCGCCCCCTTTCCTGTCCGTCCCGACCGGCAGCAGTTGGGTCTCCCCATCTCTCCTCAACTTCCCCGGTCTTCGGCCCGAGCTGTATGAGGCAGAAACTCGTCCCACGTACGGTTCGGAGGCCGAGCCCCACCCCTGCAATAATGGTGCGGCTTAGGTCAACTAATACGAATAAGATACAGTTCACTCAACGATTGCCTTTGGGTCCCGAACTCCATATGGGGAAGGAACGTTGTTGTTTGCGAGGTCTCGATCATTTACATGGACCCACTTCTCATTCCATTTGTGGGAATTTGATGATTTATAAACCGTCCCCAACGAGCGAAAGGTTCATGTTTGAACATGATGAATCACTTCGTGCCGACCTGTTGCCCATAAACTTTCCTGCCTCATATGAGAATGGAAAACTGGAAGATTTTCTGCATCGGTGGATGAAGAATCACGAACATAAGAATTTCTGGTTTAGCATGTTCCCAGAAAGAAGATACTTTTTTTCCATTCGAGAAACGAGGAGCACGACTGAAGTGGCTATACATACAAATCCATTTACGGATCTATATGCTCCGATTGGAACTGGAAGTTCCAGAACTGGCGGCTGGTATACCACCATAATGAAATTGCCTTTTATTTTTAGTATTCGGATAGGATTTCTGTTGGCTTCATCGGGAGGCTCGCGTAGTTTGTTACGTCAACTCCAAAAGGATAAGTTGCATTGGAATCGAGAAAGTTTCGTTCATAATTGCATAAAAGGAGTAAAAATAGTGGCTGCGGCGCGTCGAGGGTCAACCTTGATATCGAATAACCTTTCGAGCCTTCCCCAATGGATCTCTATCCTCCTTTGAAACCAATAGAAGTTCACTGACCATCCCTGTCAAACATAACCCAAGGTAGGATCGAGAGGAGAAGAATAGGACTCTTGCTAGTATCATAACCTCTCGATGGGAGAATGAAACCATTAGATTAGTGGAAAGAAGAAAGAATGGGAAGAAAGCAGCCATGGGCAAGCTTTAATTAATAGAAATAAGTAGGAGTTACAGCCTTTAAATTCGAGTGAAACGAGCCTTTGACGTAGTCACAAATTCGACTGCCCTTTCACTATTATTATTATTTCGAGTAATAGCGGAAGGAGTGCCAAAGCCCATTTTAGTAGAAAGCTGCTGCCCTTTTATAGTAATGCGGAGTGACATAATCAATCGAATTCGACTGGTTGGTTCCCCTTATTAGTCAATTGCTTTTGACGTATCAGGTGGGAATGGGAGAGCCTCTTTTCTTTCCGCAATGGAATCGGCTTAAGCTCGACCTTTTCTTTCATTTCCTATCATAGGGATATAAAAAGAAATCCAATTGCGTTTTTCTTAGTTTAGAATATCAAAAGACATCCCACAACCCGGTCTTAGGTTCAGAGTCGCTTTGTGGGAACTTCAAGAGAGAGAAGAGAGATCATAGCTTAATATCAAAGGTCAGGTATACCTGCCTACGTTCGGCATACACATTCACTAGTTCCATTCGGAACCTTTCTCTAGATGGAATCCTGATTCGACTTTCAAATGCAAGAGCAAGAATGCCGTGAGGGAGCCCTATCTAAAAAATGCAAGGCCAGATCCCACTTTCTTTAATCGAGCGGGCAAGGGATCGCAAACATCTTTTCTTTTCAGAGAAAAGGTTTTCAAAAGATATCCCGAAGGGGTCTTAGGTAAGGTAAGGAGTGACAGCTCTATTCAATAAGCTGGCTCTTTAAGGGAAGATAGGGCATCTCCTAAAATGTGGAAGTTTGGTGCTTTAGAGATAGGGCCGGCACGCTTTGCTGGAAAGCAATAAGTCAACAAAACAAGGTAGGTCTACCCCCTAATAAAGGTTTCGCTCGACGACCCTGTATCCATTCTCGATTAAAGCACGGAGAGTTAGGTTTATTATCTCCAGTTTGATGCTATCTTCTCCACGACTTGGTTCTTATGGATCTCCTCCAGGTCCTAGGCATCTTGTCTCTAGCTCTGCTCTCTATCGGTAGTCAAATCAGTACTTTGTCTTTGCCTGTCTCTGTCCATTCCTTCAACACTGATGGACTCGGAGTGGCATAACCCCTTTAATAAGAAGCATAAGACCTAAAGCGAGGAGATAGAATCGAAAGAATGATAGCAAGTTCTTTGAAAGTGGGAAGAAAGCCAAGGATACGGTGGTGTGTAGGGTCTTTCAAATCAATCAGGAAAGCGTGAGCTGAGAAGGAACACGGCTTTCCGCGCCTTGACAAGTGGATCTACCAAGAATAGCTTTTTCAGCCGTTACTTATTATATAATAGCTCGATCCGCTCACGCATGTGATTGATTTCTCCCCTCTCTTTCGAAAATCTTCCATTCGAACAGGAAGATTCCCTTCTCGCTGTGTATCCAGAACCTGAGGATGATGAGGATCTATAAAGGTTCTTTGATCGAGCTCTCGCTTCGGCTTCTTTTGTTGCCGAAGACCAGGACCCGTCTTATTTGCTGAAAACCTGTCTGTTTTGTTTAGGGACTCTTTCCTTTCAATGGACATACTTGCCTGGAACTGATTCTACCTTGAGAGCGCTTCCCTCTTTTCTGATTCCTTCCCTTTGACCACCGAAAATACAACTTCTAATAGCCATTTCTATTTTTTAGATGTTTCAAACAAGTGATTTTACACTTTTATCCTTCCTGTCTTTCCCCGATAGAGGAGTTTGACCCTTCCACTTCTGCCTTTGCCCTTTGTACTTCTTCCCGCAATTGAGATCCCTGTTAAGGAAGAATATCTCGCTCGTGCTTTTTTTGCGAGGAAATCGCTCTACTTTTTCCAGCGATGAGTGATTGAGTAAGGTCTAATTCAATCTGTGTTATGACCTACCTTTTTTGATTGAAGTAAACGAGAGCTTTACTTCTTATTTTCAAACCCTAAGGTTTGAGCTCGTCCTCGGGTCGGATTCGGATCCTTTTCTCTCTTTTGAAATTCCATAGATATAGATGTCTCGACTGCCGAATCCGAATCCTTAGAACAACTCGATTCCGTTGATTCACTGTCCATTTGTCCTTCAACCGGATTAATGGTCAACGACTTTGACAGCCTTTCCTTCACACAAGGTTTTTAATCCATCTCCCCCGCTTAGGGCAGTAAGGGGAAGTAGCGATATTCCGATTCCTTCGTGGGGAATCAACGAAGGCAGCCGCTCCAGCAGCTTTAGTACTTAAGTTAACGCCCCAGCCCTTATCCCGCGATGAGAAGGTAGATGCGGTAAGCCAACTCCTATCCTTCTTGCGGAAAGGGCATTCAATGCCATCTTCATTCCCTTCCTTGCTTCGAGGAGCAGGTCGAATAGTCAAAGAAGGGGATGGCTAATTCCAGGAATAGAGTAGCATTCTCAAGCACTACCCTCCGTTTTTTTTCAGTCCATATAAAACAGTCAATCTACCAGCAGCAGAGGCTGCAGATACATGTCCACCACCTGTTTATCTACTACCATAAGCGGGAGCAGTTGCAGGTAAAGAGTGTTGTGAGGGCTTTCATTTGCGCGTTAAGGGCAGTTTCTGTTATAGCACTAGAAATCTGTGCCGTTAGTCTCAGCTAGAACAGAGGTTTAGCATCGACTAAATTCCGTATTCCGTACGTTAGGAAGGCGATCTGAACTTTCATCATAGCCTTGAACCGAAGAGAGCAATGCGAACAGTTCAGGAGGTCGCAAATCAAACCCTTAGTTCAGTGCCGGGTTTCATAAGTACTATCGGTCAATCATATCATTTTCTAGACGGAATGGGGTGTAGGCACGTTTATTGGAGCAGTTGGGAAGAACACCGGCCAATTTTTGCAATCGTTAGAAAAAGGAGCTTGGTCAGCCATGTTCCCTACGTACCCTCTCGTTATTCCCATGATTTTCCGTTGTACCTATTCTATTCTCCGCAACCGTCGGTTCAGATCTATCTCGGGTATGGTCACTGCACTCCAATCGTAGTATCTCCAATCTCTGCCTTGGTTGGTGCACCTATGGTTCTTTTTGTTATTGATGCCAAGAAAGAGAAATAAAGGAAGAATATCTTCATTGCCTCTAGTTGCGAAGGTAGCAAAGCTACAGATTCGAGTGAAATGGTTGGTGGTAATGATGTGTGGTAAGGTCGCTGCTAATGAATGGTGGGTGCGTGGAGAATGCTATGGATTCGAGCTCTATTTTCCTCTCGGTACTTAGATTTTTTTCTTATCTCTCATTCCTGTTTCCTTTGTTCTGCCGACTACATTGATTGGATACCGTTGGGCCTGCCTACGCACTAAGTATACCGATTATCCATTGAATTGCCTTTGGTTGTCCCACCCATTTTGGAGATCTTATTCTAACCTTGTTCTATTGCTCTTTCTCGATGGTATTTCGGAGTGCTAGACCTCATTCTCTTTGATACGCTTATTCAATTGTTTCTTACGAAACCTTACGTTACTTTAATTCGATGAGGAGGATGGGACTAAGGAGCGGGTACGGGAGCTTGACCAGGAACAAGATAACGTGAAGTGGATTTGCCTTGGGTTATCAAACCTCCGACCACTCTTCGATTATTTTGAAGTTCTGAATTTCTCCCCTTTAGTCGGGTGGGCTCACTTTTATGCCTTTTCCTCCCACGATTTAAGGATTGGCTCAAGCAACCTATCTTACTTACTAATAATAATAAAGGGGCAGGTTTGAGTCTTAAAGTTTCAGTCTGTCTTTTTCTTCAATGGATAAGAAGCTCGACGAAGAGCTTCCCTTGCCTTTATATATACGGAAAAAGGCGAATCCAATTTTATTTACTTTACTAGGAAAAAATATCATAGGCACGGACACTTCCTTTAAGAAAGCCGTACTCTCATCAGCTTTCAAGTAGATAAAGAAGTTAAGGCTAGTGACATCAGCTATCGGCTATTGGCCTTTGTGAAAGCTTCTCTTCAATATGTTTTATCCTTTTCCAAGCCTTCTTCGCCAATGATTATGGGTCGTTCCTGTCCTGTAGTTCAATACACTATTCTAAGGCCAGTTGCCTATACAGGATCTCAAGTTTCTAGTACAGTCAGCTTTGGTTATCGCTACACCCTCTCTAGACAAACGATTTGATTCAAGCCACTCTACTACTGGTACAGTAGCACCCTGCCTTAATAATCGCATAGGCACCCGGGAACCTGACTCAGTAAAGAAGGATACTCCCTAAACAAGACTGCTAGCTGGTATGGAGGGACTTGCTTTGCTTGCTTCCTAGTCAAATATGCCCTATCCGTCTTACTTGAATATGAATGGTATATATAATAAATAGAAAAGAAACTTCCTGCAGATTGCTCAAACCACGTAACCTAATCAATGCGCCTATTCTCCTAAATCAAGACAAAAGGGATTCCACGGCTCAAAGGACTTTTAAGCCCAAAAGGGACCTCGCTCGATCAGAAAAGAAAAGTCCATTTTCAATCAACTGATGAATGCCGTCAATCCACTTTCAATCAATCGACGACTGCTCTTCTTCTATTCTGAACGTCTTAAAGTGTACCATTCAGAAAAGGTAAGGTTACAGGGCGCTCTGAGGAGGATATTTGTAAAAAGGATTTCCAATTAATTAGTAGGAGAAGCCCCTTATTAAATAACTTAGCTCGAAGGTCCAAAGTAAGATGCTTAACCCATGCCATCCCTTTCAACCTTAGTGCCGTGTTATCCTAGAATCTATCATTCTCCAAAATTCCCTAAAGGCCCCCCGGGCTTGACAAGTTCAGCAAAACCGTAGAGAAAGCGGGCTACACCTAGCTTAGCCTATCCAATATCCGATTCAAAAAGAGCTTGGATTGCTGCCTTTTCTATCTCTGTATAAAGTCAGTCAGTCCCAGTGTTGGGCAGAGCCCATTGTCAAAAGATCGTTTTGCTAGGATGCTTGCTTGAATCTAGCTACTTCCAAAAAAAGGCATTTTTCACTCTATACGGTATGGCTACAAACCGAATGAAGAAGTCAGAAGCAGTTCATCGCCTGTGGGAGCTTGCTGATAGTAAGGAAGCCATAATCTTTCTATCGGATTGCCTATTTGTCTATCTGTCTGGTGAAGAGAGAATGTAAGATACTCTCAATAGGGCAAGCACCCAATACCTCGTAGAGTCCAAAGCTCCAGCTCAAAGAGTTCAGGAAGACCAACCATCCACACTTGATTAGCTACTGTGCACTTCACCAGAACATGGTCTATGTCCTCCACTACCCCTTCACAAACATAAAAAAAACACTGAGACAATGGGAGCAAATTCCTTGAGACAAGAAGTTCGTTCTCTGCACGGAAGTCTATTCCAATAAGCTTTCCACCAAAAAAACGGAATGCAGGGAATGACCTTAAGCTTCCATACGCAAGAGAAATGAAGACCACCTTCCTCATTAAATGGCTGGCAGACCTCCCTGTATACTTCCTTCATCCTAATCGTCAGAGTGAACAGAAGACCCCCATGTCAAAGTATCAGAACAGATGCTTCTAGGAATTGGTACAGCTGAAATTTCTCGCACCACCTCATCAGGGAGAAAAAAAGCTAATAAACTAAGATGCCAATCCCTATTAGGAATGAGATAGTGGGAGAGAGACAAACCTTCCAACAGCTCTGACATGTTCATAGGAATAGGCCTTCTATTCAATGCAGTCCCACCGAGCCAAGGGTCTTATAACAATCGCACCGAATTACCATCTAAAATCTGCCACTGGAAGTTCTCTTTAATAGAATGACTGGCTTTACATATCTCCTTATTAATAGGAAATGAATGGGCAGCAACATAGAACCCATCCCAAGAACCCTCAAACCTCCCTGGAGAACACGGCTCCACAACGTATTTGGTAGCGGATCCACTTTTCCTTATCTGTTAACGTATACCTTTCCTCTGCCTATGAGCTAGCTAAAGATCCATCGTTATCCTTTCCGGCAATGGAGGCGGAATCAATGGTCATGTCAGGTTTCAGATTCAAAGAGAGATGTCAAGCAAGCGCCGAATCTGAGTACTCAACTTGCCCGACCCGCCTCTTCCACTAGACCTCGTCTTTCAAAGAGCAGCAGCCCTGCAAGCCTAATAGAACCTTGTTTCCCTATTACTTACTTTTGCTTTGAGCGTCGCACTCCAGTGGCTTTCTTTCCTATGGCTTGGATGGGGGTCCTCAACAAGATCTATATCGGTTTCATTATTTACTTATTTAGACGATAGATGATGATAGAGAGCAGACTGGCTCTGAGGAAGAATATCTTAAGTAGTTGAATCCGCTCCGCTAGGTTAAATTGTATGATCTGAATGTAGGAGGACTGCTGCTGGTGACACAATTTCTTTTGGGTCTGAAGAATGAACTCAGAGCTGCAGTGGAAGTGCAGGTGCCTAACTCAATTAGTGAAGCTGCATCTTTTGCTCAATCAAGTGCGGGAAGGAGTTTTGGAGAGAGGCAGGCACTACATGAACAAGAAGGACAGTAACTAGAATTATAAGTCGGCTGCCCCGCAGCAGCAAGGCTATGTCTCAGTCAAAGTTCGACAAGGGGCAAAACAGTTGAAGGAATACAGAAGAGAAGGGCTAATGGTCTGTGTTATAAGTGTGGAGAATAATATTATCCTGGTCATGTATGTGCAGCACCAGTTCAGGCTCAGATTCAGGCAGTATAGACCACTGATATATTGTCTTATGACATACTTTAGCCAAAGATACGGCTTTCCTTTCCCTTGCTAGCCGCCCCCTCTCTTGCCTATCAGCTGGGAGTTCGCATACAACACAATAGCTGCTACCATTTCACCATTGAGGTGGGTGGCTCCGTACAGGCACTATACATAAGCTCTATTCCTTACAGTCACTATATACTACGTAAGAGCTTAAGTCCATCGGGAGAAGCGCTCCGGATCTTGTCCAGGAGGCTGATGAGAAGGTATAGATGATTCGGAAAACGCTTGTTAACCACGCAGAGTAGACATTCGTCTTATCAATAAAAGTCAGGGCTGAAGTGTTATGCGGAGGGATTTATCCAATGGATACTGATACCCACTATAATAAAATAGTGACGATAAATCTGGCAGGTGGAAGATTGAATGGTAGGGAAATGACGACCCTTTCTAGCTAACTTCACTAACAACTCTTCTATATGTGGCCACCAGAGCAACACAAATGCATTGATAAGTAGTTTGCCTATCCCCAACCTGGTAATCAAATCGGAGTGAGAGTTTCACCCATGGGTGTGTAGTAAGGTCACTTATCTATCTTTATGTCAAACAAACCTTGGCCCCACGGGAAGATTTAGCGGGATAGCTTCTTTTTCGCTGAACACTCACTATATTCAGCTAAAGCTGGATGCATATTCTATTATATCTTGCCTTGGTAGAGCGAAACTTTGAACCCAACACAAGCAACTCTCCCGGTTTAGCGATATTGATGGGTTCCAGCCTCATTCCACTAGCCCTAAAAGCATTCTAAATATATAAAAGAGGGGGAATGGATTCTACAAGAAAAGGCGGGCAAAGGTAGTTCAGGGGTCAATTCTTGGAGCATAGCTCATTTCTAAGTCCCCAACCCATCTCGTGCTCGTGCTGTACGCGATCGAATCTTGCGGCCGGATAGAGCAATGGAATCACCGAGTCGTATGAAAAGAGGGCTCTTCTTTTTAATCTTAACACAAAGGCTAGCTCCCCTGGGGGTTGTCATATTACAATCATTTGTATTACTTTCCTACCAATCCTGAACTAGCTATGACCCTTATAGCGAGCCTCGCTTTACCGTTTCAGATAGAAACATATGGCGCTCCTAAAGTCGATTGGATACTTTCTTTTTTATTGAATTAAGCTAAGCCGTGGACTTTCTCACGTGAAGAACTCCTTCTTATGAGCTCATGGACTTGATCAATGCTAGTTCAAGTTCACGTCATATTAGGAAATTAGTTCATTAATTCGTTTATTTGCCAACGAAGAAGCCTTGCGCTACTCGGAAAGTACTGACTAGAGGGGCGTGTGGATCCACAGTCCTAGCCATTCTCACAACGGGATAATAAAGCGAACAAAGACCATGAGAAGAGATTACAACATCCAGAACGAAGCCTGTCAAGCCAACCTTCCCTCACTATTTACTATCTTCTGCTGGTACCGGCCTACTCTTCATTGATACAGGCTTCTGCACTTTTTCATGAAGACAAGCAAGAGCTATCATCTGTCTTGGAGTTCTACCATGAAGAAAGAGGATCTAATAGCTAAGAAATATTTGCAGCAGCTAATGAGCTGACAGAGCAAATAGGAAGGTACACAGAGATTAAAGACATTCATGTTATTACAAAAGTATGTTTCCAATACTGGGAGAATGATTATGCTGGTATGAAGAACCTCATGTCTTTGGTTGCCAGTATTAGCAGGATAGCCGCGCGTATTCAGCAGCCAGTTATATTGTCCAATAAATACTGGGTTACAAGCCAAGACTATTTTGTCAAGGATCCTGTCAGAGTAACATTGTGGTATAAGCCAATTACCCCGGAGTATTTGCCTTTCTTTACCTATTTTATTATAGATTTATTGCTTTCACATGCCATGATATTTCTTCCTTTCTTATCGATTACGGCTAGAAAGAGAGGTTGGTGTGGTCCATACATCACTATCATAGATCCACTATGTACTGGTAACGTTAGCCTATTCGTAAATCCTCAGTACTGTACGTACTCGAGAGAAGTTGCTCCCTTCCATGACAAAGACTAGTTAAGTTTCACTATCTCCTTTCTCAACTCACTATATCCCAGCTGCACAAGAGTAGTCAATAAAATCATAAAAGTAAGAAGGAAGCAAAGCAAAGGATCGGATGTGGCGGGATACGAAGTGCACCGCTAAGCCAATACGAATGTATACATACGAACCCACGCCAATACTAGTAGTAGGGGTATTGAACTCAATTAAAGATTAGGGCACGGTTTCCGGTTGACTTTTCGAATCCTATCCTCTGTTTCTGGTTAAACCAATTAAATAGGAGTATCCACCCAACTTTCATATGCTGTTGTTCCTATACGCTAACGGGTTCATCTTTATAGGCAATGATTTCATTTGTATTCCAATTCGTACGTATACCCCATCGCTTTGTTTACCATCCCTATCGTCTCGAATAAGGTTTCCTAGCCTAGCCCATCTCGGTGTCAGCTACCGAAAGAGAAAATTGGTCTAAGGGCAGCATCTACTCGTTCATCGCTTGCCTCACATCGAAAGAGGCATGGCTTCTCTCTTCACTCACTCCCCTGTTTGCCAGCTTCAATAGCATGGAAGAAGGTGTTCAAAGAACATAGTTTCACATCTACATTTTCTCCATTTGATCAAGATCAATAATTCACTTATAGAAATAGAATAGAATAGAAATATCAAGAGAAACACTCTTCTTTCCGAAGATCCATTTCTAGTGGGACATCGTTCATAGGGAGCGCACATCCAATGCGCCCTCTACTCTTCACTCTTCACTCTTGTGCTCGATATCCTCTTCAACAAGGATTTGCGGCTCCAATCCCTTTATTTTTCCAAAGGTAAAAGATGGAACAGACCGAATCCAAAATGGAGGCGGGTGTCCCTTTCCTAATGCTTTCATAGCTTTTGCTCGTATCGTCGGAATCCGAGCTCTATGGGTATTCAACAAGAACCCAGCTGGGATAAATAAAAATGGGTATACTTTATAATGATCATGCCCTTCATTCATCTCTTTTCAAACTAGGAATACATCGTGGAATAGAATTGATCATTTATTTTTCATTGTATTATAGAGGCTGTTAGCGGAATTATTGCATTCGAAGTCAAATAACTTGCTATAATGATACTAGTACCTATTGCGGCATAACGCATTTTTGAAGGTTCATCATTGAGCGCGTATTCACTCTGCGGAAGTATATTACAAAAGGGGTACTTATTTCGATATATCGATATAACTCTATTTGTTAGTTTCAGGAAACTGGTACATATTTCTAATAATAATAATAATATATATATATTATTATTTGGTATTTACCAATTTTAGACTAAGCATAAATTCATTTGGAAAGAAAAGGGAAATCCCCTGAAATAAAGGATTTTTACTACGTTACCCTCAAAAAGAAGAGGAAGACAAACTAGCCAAGAGACAGAAAAAGGTAGAGACCAACCACCGAAACAAGGGAGTAAGGGCTAGGGGGATATGGGCCAAGAAAGGTCCGATGTATCGGTCAGCTATACCTAATCCTTCACTCAAAAACGCATCACACCCTTTGTAGGTTCAAGCCGAAGTCAAGCATGATCACCTACTGCAAACTCCAAATATCGTGGTCGGCGTACCTGGTCCTGAACTGCTTTTAATCTAGAATAAGTGGAATCTTCTCGGCACTCTCCTTCATCTTCTGTGGCCCCGTCGGTCGGTACGTGCCAACCCCAACAAATCGGGGTACGACAAAGGTTCCCGTAGAGTGCTTCGAAAGGTGCCATTCCGATGCTAGAGTGATAGCAGTTGTTGTAAGCAAACTCGGCTAATGTATCTCTATGCCTATTTAGTAGGCCTGCTCATTGATGCTCTTCGGGCCGATTGTATGGGATGTGTTCTGGTGTACAGTGGGAGATGCAAGGATATCGATTGAAGTTTGATTTGTTGGCCATGGAGTTGGGAGCATATGATGTAGTCCTAGGAGTAGACTGGATGAGGAAATTCCCTATTATTTAAATAAGTCTTTCCGTTGGTTGTAACTAATCCCGTACCCGCTGCTGCGGAATTCCTTTTACCTAACCAGGATTGCAGTAAAGATAAACAACGTTGGGCCTGCCTGCTTGTTCAGCACCACCCATTCCCATGGGAATATATGGGTTTTTCGGTCCAGTGGGAGGATCATTTTCCTTGGAAGGTAATTTTCCCAACCAATAAGTATTGGGCTCCCAAGTAAACAAAGCGAAGGATCAAGTAACCAACATGTTGCGGAGCAGCCAAGTAAACCCAGAAATGACTCAAGTAATCCAAGGGCAGAGCAACGTAATCCAACGGAGGGGCTACGTGATCCAACAGAAGAGCTACGTAAACAAGGAACACATGAACCTGCTAAGGATCCACTCCACCTGCCAAGTGGACCAATCACAAGAGCTCGGGCCGAGAAATTCAATGAAGTAATCCATATGCTGATTCAGCAAGCCAAGCATTGGAGTTGGTATTCAAAGTTTCTTGAATAACCTAGCTGTCTGAAACTCGCCAATGGGATTCTGTGTAATCCTCCGGTCTACATGGTGTAGGTAAAGGGCAAAAAAAAGTCGCTAATTAGTGGCACTGAAGTATGCACCCGGCGTGTAAACTTATTCTTTTTATTTACCAATGTCGCTATCCGACTGATCATCCTTTGAGACCACGGAGAACATCAGAGAGAAAGATACGTCACCTAAAAAAAATTTACACCCTGACTTATATGAGTCGGCTAGAAACTCAAGGCCTGGCCTTTTGTGGGAGAATGCTGAGTCCTTCCCAAAATCGCCTGGATCAACGAAAGATCTGGATAACGCTAGGTTGTGATACTGATGTCTGATTTTACTCATATACATCCGATAGTGAAGGCCGTGAAGTTTGAACAGCCTCACTTAACCCTGGTTCGGTAACCTTTCTAGCGCCCAGGTATCCATGACCTGTAGATAGAGGCCCACTTTCCATTGGATACTCCGAATAAAAGAAGAAGTAGTTACCTAATCATGGGTCTATACGTAAGATCTCCTTGCGTAGAGGTTAAGGCCAGACGGATTACTGAAATGTAGTTTTACTAACGTTTCCTCATCGACTGCGAGAGTTTGTGGTGTGTGTTCTCGGACCAAAGAAACCAAACAAGCATACCTTTCCTTTAATGGAGTATCTTGGGTATGGTACTCCCTCTTTATCAGCTCGATGTTCAATCAGCATTCCTTCACGGGGATCTTGACCGGATGTAAGTCAAGATTGCTATTATCTTATTAAAGAACATAAACTTCAAAGCTTCTAGTCTGTCCCAACTCTTTCGAGCCGCTCTCCCAGTCAACGTTCAAAGGCATCACCATACCATAGCACTTTTGAGCTTGAGAAATGCTTTTCTGGCTTCTTCTCCACACCTTTCTTTAACAACTCAGTTAAAGGCCTGCTGATAGCTCCATACCCCGGTACAAACCTCCTGTAATAACCCCTGCAACCCTCGGAGTTCTCTGACATTGGCTGGTTCTGGCCAAGCTGTCATGCCCTCTACCTTGTTTGTATCAGTAGATACCCCAATTTCATAAATAATGTATTTCCTTTATGAAATTTGGCTCACCCACAAAAAGTTTGTTCTGCCGGAACACTTCCTCTAGCAACTTGAGATGCTCCACCATGGTAGAACTGTACACTAGAATGTCATCGAAAAAGACCAATACCCCTTTCCAACATATCTCTTTAAAAACACTATTCATGAGTTGTTGAAAGGTTGCCGGGGCATCACCTTGAATTCAAAAAGCCGGTCCTTCAGGCTGTTTTGTAGATATCCTCTTCCTTTCATTCTTATTTGGTGATAACCAGCCCTCAAATCTATCTTAGTTCACACCTCATCCAAAAGTGCCGGTCTTCTATGATAGGAATGGGGTTGAACCCCTTGCAGAAAAAGTAGGAAAATGGACTGAAATTGTTGGATAAGTGGATTTGCAGTATCTCAACAATCAGAACAGCGAATATTCCATCATCCAAACTAAGCTTCCTCAGATCCTAACCCATTGGTCATTATCGAGCCTCGTGACTCCGGCTGTGTTGATATCTTCGTATTACCTGTTATCATTCTATCTATCTGGTTATTGCTTTATGTGTTGGTTGGTATTGAACTATTTAAGTTTAAGTAGAAGTGATTTCTTCCTCATTAGCTCCATTTTGATTATCATTTGCATCTTGTGATGAATGAAGTGAACTTGAGCTCTCTAGTGCTTCTATTTTCTCTTCGAAAGCATTTACTAGTATTCGATGAGATTCTGAAAGACCAGAAAGACAAGTGATATGAACTGGTTTTGTATCCACCCACTTTCCTTCGTTATCTTCAACTCTTTCTCTTTTGGTAGAGGAAGGCATTCCCAGTATAAATGATGATTCTTGCTTTCGTATTGTTAATGTTTTCAATTGTACACGGAAGGGGTTTGTGACCACTACCATTTTAGTAAGGGATTTATCCTCATATTGTTGGAGAAACCATTCTTTGCTAACATGGCTCAGCCTAGCAATGGCTGGGAATTTATTGTCCCAGAATGCAAAAAAAAATGTCCGCCACTTTGTTGCTTTCAGCACGTTTTCTAATGAAGTCAAGCCCCTTCTGGATGTCCGCTGCTGCACTATGCTGTGTCTTACCATAGACAAGAGGCATATACACCTTCTTCACCAACTTTCAGTTAAGGTGACGGCTAACGGCTTCCTTGACACTAGCTTCCAGAGATTATGATGGAATCTCCTCTTTGAAGTCCTCTAATAGTGAGGAATATAGGTCATATACTTGATCCTCACCATCAACCCGTCAAAAGTTAGTACGCACTGCTAGATCCTGGAAATAGCTCATTATCTGGTAAGCAGACGAGGATGCATCACATATATATGTGACATCCGCAACCTCAGATTTGGGTTTAGCATTTACCTGTTTCCTTCCATCCAACCTGGGAAGGGATCCCTCCATGTGCTCTCTATGACACTTGGCCTGATTGTTACCACCGGTATCTCTCCTCGCATGCAGTTGATGACCATCTCGCCCATGGCCTTTGTGAACACATAAGTGTCTTGCCAACCATAGAGTTTGGCCCTATGAATAAATAAATTGCACAAATCAAATACTTCATGTGTGTATTCGTATCTACAGACATGAGAAAGTAACAGGGAAATACTAGAATACCTCGACTACCTAACTCTTTCATTTCTTGAGTAACAGAAGCAGAGGCAGAAGAATGCCTTCTGGAGTAAAAAGCCAACTTGATCTCAGCCTCGATATCCAACACGGTATTCTGATGTGCCGAAAAATCTGAGGAACCTATCCCCTTTGTTATGGTATCCCCTAAGCAAAATGGCTTCTCTAGTATCAAACCTTGCCTCTGCCCATTCACATATGCTGTTTGGCCAAAAACATGACATGCAAACATACTGCTAAAGCTTGTTTGTAAGCTTTTGAGATTAATAGAAACAGGTTACCATTTGATTTCGACCACAAGAAACTCTTATTTGGCATTCTGACCTGTTGATACTTGCAAGAAGAGCTTCAGTCTTCGAAACCGCTGCGCGAAACTCATTATCCGGAATGGCCCCACGGTGTTGATGTCTAGTGCTACATCATACCTGCAAGTTGCAATACTTTTATTGCTATGGAATGTGAACTTACACATTTAGTAATGGAAGCAATCCTTGGTGCAAGACTAGTATAGCTTCACGAACCTCTCATCAAAAGTGGTATTTGCTGCAGAGTTTACGATAACATCCACTTCTTCCGCGATCTCTTTGGCTAACTCAGGAGCAATGCCAATGTTGGCTTCCCTGAAATTACCAACGACTGGAACCTGCTTGCTTAATACAAAGCTGTGGTAGTTTTTCCCATGGATTTCCTGTAAACATCTGAACAACTCAGTATCTTCTACCTGTATTGCAGACGGAAAATATGGTCATTTGCATGAAGAACAGAAAGTAGTCCGAAGTAATCATCATACCTCGTTCTTCAATCTTTTCATGGCTGCTTCATTGTCCTTGGCCTTGATCAACACGTATATTTTACCAACATCAGGATTTGTCCTTAAAATGGGATCGATAAGAACTGATGATCAGAATCCGACAAAGTAGAATGGAAGAACAAAGGAAGGAAGTCAGGTAGCTTAGAGCAAGACAAAGGCAGAATGGAAGAACAGCCTAAAAGTGGGGGGCCAGACAGAAACTGTCTCACTCAAACTGGCATTTGAAAATGCTACCCGCCCTTCCCCTATTTCTGCATTTCATTCTTCTATTCCTTCTGCTTGCTTTTCTAGTTAAGCTGCTCATAAACTAGATCCATAAAACTCACTCAGCTACTGTCTTCTTTCTATAATTGGTCTCTAAGTCCAAGTAATCGATAAAGTATAATCCTCTTCCCAGCTCCGCCACCTCCTTTCTACCGAGTATGCTCTACTTGAAAGAACATATTTCTCAATAAATAAGTGCATTACTATATTCACAGCTACAAACTAAGCCTAATTTCCAATATGTCATATGTATCACTTTGATGTTGTGGGATCACTGGCTTCTTGCTCAACGGATTTCGCTTCTGCACTTGACTTGAGAAGGGCGAAGCCTTCATGACCGGTACCGGTATCTGTTCAAGAAGTCAGTACTTATGCGGCACTGAACAAAGGGTGAGATCGATGAAATGCAATACATGTTTGAATATTTCCTATCTTCTTCCAGCCATCAAACTTGTTCAATTCGTTTTCTTGAGATCTGTGGAATAGTGATATCATACTTGAATCCACATTCCCAGTATTTGAGGAAGAAGTAGAATCTTAGTCCTTTCTAATTTCTAAGTTGGGAATTTGATATCGACTAAATCAAGAAACTCGATTTCACTATGATATGACCACTGAACCCTTTGATGCAACATTTCTTGTTTCCAGAAGATCTCGGATGGTTTCTGAAGCTTCCATGATCTTGTAAAAGAAAGAAACCCTTTCTATAAGTCATGAAGACGTGGACCAAAAGACTAAGAAACTGCACAATCTATTGATTGACTGAAAAACTCAAGCTGAGTAACTTGCTGGAATGATCGCTCCGGCTCTGGGCCGTCTGATCTTCGGGATGCAGAATAGGGGATCGCTTGCCAACCGTTAGTTAGGACCAGTGAAAACCCACGCTTGGTGAAGGCGAAGTTCAGTTTGGAGATCTAACAATTCCTTATGTCGTGTATCCTCGATTGATGCAGCCTCAGATGCTTCAATTGTAGATTTGAGTATTGAGCGAAAGGTTACACCACCTATAGGTTCTGTATTACAGGCCAATCCTACTCCACTAGTACCAATAGGCGGCATAGGGGAAAAAGCACAACACCTAGGAATAGGAATCAACAACACAAAAACTTTCTGAGAAATTACCCAGCAAGAAAACGTATGCGCGTGGGCGCAACGGATTTCGCTCCCGTGCGCTCATCCCTTGCTTGTTCTTTCGGACTAGCACTCTTTCCCTCTCTTTGAAGTAGATTTCTCAGCTCCACGAGTCAAACGAAATAAGGCGAAAGGCCCACTACTTCTTCATTCATGGCTTATTGATTTGATTGATCCCCCTTTCGTATTCATTCGACCTGAGGTGAGGTTGGAACAAGAGTTTTCATAAAAAGAATGGTTCTTTTATGCAATTATGAACGGGCAGGCCTCTTGTGGATTCCTCCAACTCTATGAATGAAGGGGGGAGTATGAGGAAGGCCGATTTTCTTTCTATATGAAGATGAAAAAAGGATCAGGGTCAAACATTTCTTACTTTTGTTGAGTATGACTGAATGAGGAAGAGCTCCTTATGTGGTATCACTTTACCACCATCTGAAATGCGCGAAACTCCGATTGGTGGAAGCCAGTCCATGAAGATTCTCCCTTCTCTTACGTGAAATTCCCCTCTTTCGGTAAGCATCCAGTATCTCAGCAAATGAACATTTCTCTAAGCTTATCCTGTAGCTTATACGTCGTTTGAAAGCTGCTCCAAGGATCCAACGAATAGCTAAGGTTTGTTGACGATCCCTGGCTACAATCCCAGGAACATCATAAATAGTACCTGCGACTCCTACTTTGACCACTTCGCATATTGGCTTTATATTATCTACGGCGTCAACCATAAGTTTTATTACATCGCGTTCAGTTCGAGCTAGGCGGTGAAAAGTTTTATAAACAATAGCACGAACTCTCGTTCTTTTACCATCGATCATGCGAAAGTTTACCAATTTCTTGATCAATTCTTTTTGCTCACCATCAAAGTCCCCCATATAGCTGAGAATTTCCGAGCAATTGGAAGCCGCTTTCGATGACGAGGCCGATAAATTGATATTACGCGATCGTTACTGTCCATCTTTTTCAGCTCTGCTCCCGAAAAGAGAAAGGAGACTGATCTTGACGTCGGCGTTGGTTTTTCCAACGAAACATTCTTTCACGAACTAAATGCTAGTTGCCTTGTAACGCATACACTGGAGCGTTTGTCCCATCGACGAAGGCCACTATACGCGTTTTCTGAAGAGCAACATGAGACTTTCTTTTCCTCTGGCTACTAAGATGTTTCAGTTCGCCAGGTTGTCTCTTGCCTGCTCATGGATTCAGCAGGCAGTTCAAAAGGTTGACCTATTTGGGAATCTCCGGATCTATGCTTATTTTCAACTCCCCGAAGCATTTCGTCGCTTGCTACGCCCTTCCTCGTCTCTGGGTGCCATCCTTTCTCCTGCATTTTCGTGCACATAAGCATAGCTCCAACCACTTTTCATGCTTAGCAAATGCTGTAATGAGGGTGCTGAATGTATACGGATCTGGCACAAGATCTCTGTCTGCCTTTTCTTTCAGCTGATCCTCTACCTAATGGTTCAGACCCTGGCAGACACCGGTGCGAGAACAGAGGCAAGTCAACTATACCAGCATTTCTGAAGATAGGCAACTCTTTATTTCTGAAGATAGGAATTCAAGATAAATAGATCCGCATTCAAGTTTTAGGCTTGTGTCCTTTCATCTAGAATGGCTGCTGCTTGGTCTTCAGTGAGCGAAGTCATTTCCTCAATAGAGTTCTTTGCCCGACAAAAGTGAATCTTGATCTTTCTTCTTGATAGTTTGTGATCGAGCCAATCTCACAATTTCGATCTTGCTACTACCACTATAGCCCTGAGTGACTATGGCTACCTGAACTGAAGGAGTTCCCACAAGACCTGTGAATGTCAACTTCACTCTAAGGGTAAAGCATGCTCGCTCCTTCGCTCGTACGAACAATCACTCGTTGCTGGGAGCTCTATCCTCCTCGCACTACTAAAAACAGGGTGAAAGAATCTCCCGCGTTCAGTCTGTGGAGGCCGACCATCATAGTCGTCTCTACACCAAGTTGGTCTTAAAGTCTACTCTGACTTGCGGCAAGTTGCCTCAACACCGCTGGTCCTTGTTGACTCGCGGCAAGCTTTCTACATCAACCCCTAAGGTGCTTAAAAGTCTTGTGCTCTCTCTATTTTCCTATCGTGGGGAATTAATTAGGAGACTAGTGAGTTCGCCCAAAACGTCACCTACTGTGAGAGGATACTATTCTCCCTTCTCTGCCCAGTGAATCTGGAACCCTAGTTGTTTGCCTGGGGATTCTCCTCCTATTCCTCGACTCTTTATTAAGGAGACAGACCGGTAATCTAAACTTATATTCTTTTTACATATATTGCTTTTCAGTAACAGCTTCAATACTCTTCTTGACAGGAGCAAACTCTACTATCTTCTTCTTAGGACATCTGCTAATGTCATGACCAAACTCCTAGCAAACAGCACTGGATTTGGGCTTCCATGCATATTCTGCTTTAATCTCAATCTCGTCTCCTTAATAAGTAAGTAATTACTAAGATAGTTTCCAAGATCCTTGAAAAAGTATTTTTTTACTTTTGCAAAAGCAAATATTGTATTTTTTTCAGTGACTTTATCCATCTAGAGAGGCTTCCCCAAACCACTAGCTCTAGCAATATAGCTCAGTCCTTCTTTTTTAATGTACTCCTTAGGAACTCCCCACAGTTTTCTAAAATTGGGATTTTTCTTTTTTCCCATTTTTTCAACTGAAATTTTGGCTGCCATTGTCTCAACAGTAATGGTATGTTAGCAATGTGCCAAGGGTCCACCTTCTAATACCCATTGTCTGGTTTTTTCATCTGGAAATGCAAAATAGAAAGTCCATTTTCCACCTCTGATACATCAACCCTGCCTCACGTTACCTCCTTCCGAGCCTGCGGCATTCCGGCCGGCATATCTCGAGATCGAGTTTCAGTTTCTTTTCTAGTTGGGGATTAAGACCCGGCATCAAATCCACTAAAAGTCTGAGTAGCTTTGTGAATGACTTCAAACCACCATAGGTAGACCCATCCACTTATTCCTCTATCGGCCAGGCTTTTGTCCCTATCTACGTTTGATTTTAAAAAGAAATGGAAGGGCGCTCTTTTTGATCGAGAAACAAGGTTTGGTTGAAATGCTACTGGTGGTTGGTGCTTCAGGCCGCAGTTGGTATATCATAAACGAGTTATAACCGGAAAAGCTTAGAAAGAGTAAATGCTATATACCTGATACCGGAAAGCGAAGCGTGGTGCTAACATGACTAAAAAAACGATTCGGAAATCTGTCTTTATAACTTTCTCTCATGCGGAACGAAGAGAAGTTAGTAAATATATTGGGAAGCCCTTGATCGAGTAGTTCATCCGAAAGCATTTGATCCATCAGATCAGTGCTTGATCTTCTACTTAATAGGTTCAAGACCTAAATAAAGGAATGAAAACAGCTGCAAGATCCGCTTACTTCTTTCTCTTAGTCAGCTCTATCTCATATTGCCTACGAGCTCTCGTAGTATCTCACAGCAGTATCGAATAATGAAAAGAAGGAAAGCTCTATTGAATAAGCCAAGGATAGAGAGAAAAAACTTAAAGAACTATTTGAGAAAAGGAATATATCTCCAGGTTATTCATTCCATCCTAATTTTCAATCTCGTGAATTCAATAAAAAGAACTCAAGGCTGCGACATCCACTTTAAGACTAGTTAAAAAGAAAAGGTTCCACCCTTGTAGTTAGACAACCGATATGCGACATCATACTTAGTATGGGAGTTGCCGCTGATCTGCGACATCAATAGATAAGCATGGTATGCGAATATGTGTTGTTGATCTCCGCATCGCGATGCTACTTTCGTAGGGGAGAGCAGTCAGTCCCCACCAAGGTGAGTATAAGGGCTTTTTTTGGGGGGTAATTTCGCTTCGTTCATCTTCAAGTGCCGACAGTTTCTATTCCCGAGTGTGAAAAGCCAGTACTGGATAGACGGTTTAGATACGTCACTGAGTGCCCCATGGGTCATCTTGTTTCCTATTCATTGGAAGCTACATAAAGCATCCCTATATTAAGATGAAGTAAGAAAGCATCAGTCCTCTTATTTTCTGTCTTCTATGAAAGAATGTAGCTCGCTCTTTCAACCCGGGGCCCCCTCTGGGGAACTGTTTGAGTTTTAGCATCGACCCCATTTCCTTTTGATCGTATTACGCTTGACTCGCTGCAAAACATTTCGCTTTCTGCGCCACGCTCGTACGTGGTTTACACTCCTTGCCTTTCATCTGACTTTGCCATCGGGCAATTGTTTGTTTTCAACTGGATTGGATTCCGAACCAAGAAAGATAGGCAACTTTCACTTGAAAGAAAGGAGCTTCAGAACTCTTGTATTCCACCGAATAAGAATAAGAATAAGAATAAGAGCAAGAAGGGGCTATCTTTGTGAAGGGACCGGCACCAGAAAGTAGATCATATGGCCTTTCTTTCGCCAAAATCAAGTAAAGCCCCGGCCCAAGAAATGCAGCAAAGCAAGTCGTCTTTGGTTTGGAGCTAAATTCCCGGATGTATAGGCTTGATCGAGTGCCTTACCTGAAATCGACGATATAAAGTGGGCTCTTTAGCTTGCTCCGACAGAGGTCTCCTTCTCCCTTAGCAGCGAGACCAGTCCCTACCTCTTTTCAATCAATCTTTCATACCGTATGCCTTTTCTACGCCTAAAACAAGTTCATGTCTCTCCTCTCTGAAGTCGGACCTTATTGAAAAGTAGTACGCTTTCTTTCGTGGTGTTCAGGATCCCATGCTTTGTGTAGTTCACGCATGGCTTTCTCTAACGAAGCTAATGCCGAATTAAAGACCTTAAACGGAAAGACACAGGAGGTGGCGAAAAACGAAAAAAGAGAAAGAGCTTACAAACTTCTCTGAACCCGGTAGCCAGCGGAGCCCTTATTCATGGGTTAGGGACTAGCATTGAACAAAGTTGGTGACAGCCGAAGAAAAAGTGAAAGGAAAGAGGGAAAGGGAGACACTGGGCAATCCGGAATCGATGAAATCACTGTTTTTTCGCCTTGTAATATGTCCGGTTACATTCCAAAGATG
Organism: Hordeum vulgare subsp. vulgare; assembly: GCF_904849725.1. Lineage (NCBI taxonomy): Eukaryota > Viridiplantae > Streptophyta > Magnoliopsida > Poales > Poaceae > Hordeum > Hordeum vulgare. Next base: position 188,819 of record NW_025422489.1, read on the forward strand.
AATCAGACCAGGAGATAGATAAGCGCTATGGCGGACACATGGAATAAGAATTTGAAAAGTAATGATCAACTTTATGGATCCATAGGTAGATTCACTTGTGAAGCTATGGGATGGGACAAGATTCAAAAGTACCAAAAGTAAGTTAAGTGGGACGCTGAGTTCATTGCTGCGATCGAGGGTCCAAAGCCAGCCAATTTGATGACCGCGTAGGAACGGGTTCCGAATGCTCACAATAATGTAGTTGGAAATGAAAAAAGGCTCCTAAATTGATACCTAATAATAGCTTAGCAGCTCCTTCGTTTTACTAAAGAGCCAAGTTCGGACAAGCAACTCGGAAGGAGGAATGTGTTGAGATGCCTATGCCTAAGAGAGATAAGCGGAGGACGTATGATAGCCGAGAGGATGTCGGTAAACGACGGAGTTTAAGGAGTTGTTTTTGAATTCGGCATGGCATATTTCATTTTTTTTAATGAGAACGTCGTCTCCTTGCTTACCCGCCTGGCCAATGGAAGGAATTAATTACCTTGGTCAGTCAGCGAAAGAAAGAATCTCACCAGTTCATCATCCCAATCCTTCCTATTAGTTTCATTAATTAATTCAGCCCCAGAGTGTTGGCAATCAAGGGCCAAGAAAGAATCCCAAGTCTATCCTATCTCGCCACGGTCGAAAGCACAATCCCTTTCTCTTCCTATACCGAAATCGTCGTTTCATTCCTCCGCAACTTCTATCGCGGACATGATCCAATCTACCTTGCAAGACAGATTAAGATATAACTTAAGGCTTTCCCAAGCTGGCGCATAACCTCTGGTAGAGGCATTCACCCAGAGACAGAGAAGTGGGAAACCGCGGATGAAAAGAATACCGAGGTCTTTGATAGCAAACTTCTACGCGAGCTTTCTAACTAAAAGGAATCTCTTATTCATATGGCATAAAATGGAAAAACTTGATGGAGATTTCTTCTCAATTTCCATGGTACAGTCCCTTTGCATGCTACAGTTCCATTACTTACTACCTGAATTTGCTATATACGAAATTATGACATCTACGGTACTTGTCGTCTACTTCTGGTGGAAGCAATTCCAAAGGTGAAGATAATACTGAGCCGAATAGTAATGAGGGGAATGCAAAATCTAGCAAAGGTAAGAAGGGTCAAGGAAGAATAGCAGTGACTTATAAAAGGAAAGCACCGAATAAAAGGAAGGAGATCCGTCTTGATTTTTTGCATGTGGTCAATGCGTTTGCTGATTGATAACTGTCTAATCTTAAGATGGTTTTGTGGCACGTTACAAACATACATATACAGTCGAAATATAGTTGTGTTGAGTTAGGTTGAAGAATTTTTACCAGATTTTTAAAATGAGATATAGTGCTTTCTTTGTTCGGTAGGAGATTTTGCACTTTCATATTCTAGTTCCTCATTTGAGCGTTCTTTTGCTCTGTTGGTGGGGCATAAACTCATAAATAGTTTTTGTTTTTTCTTTAAATAATAGTAAAAGTATGCATTCAAGTAGTAGCTTTTTCTAAATAGTCGAGTAAAGTCGAGTAGGGCTGGCAACAAGGACTAGGAAGATACGGGCTAGTTTGTTTTTTTAGGGGAAGGCTTTATGCAAGATATGCACGTGAGTAGGTCAGTATATGCGTATTTGCCAATAGAGGAAAACACGTAGTAAGTAGGCTTGCTTTTTCGTAGGGATAGGTAGCTTGACAAGGGATGCCTGGGATAGCACATAGGAAAAGTATAGAAGGAAAGGCGGCGGGAAAGTAGCCATGGTCAAGGTAAACAAGTACTAGGTCTTTTCTTTCCGAAGCAAGTCAAGGACAACTAGGTCAGTCTGGGGGGGGGCAATCCTCTAGATCGATACTTCTCTTCCACAGACTAAACCAATTAATAAACAATTTACAGAGTATTCTTGCATTCCTATCTGGTCTGCATCTCTCCTATCGAAACTATAATATAACCTTAATGGAAGGGCCCTGGTTCTGCCTTGCCAAACCGACAAATCCAGAAATTGTAGATGAATTCATCGGGCTTAACGTGTGATTTCGTTATAAGTGAACAGGCGTCGTCGTCCAGCCGTGTCGAGTTGGGATTAGAGGAGAGAGCTCGAATGGATAGGTCCAGTGAGGCGGGTGTGGAGCACGAAGGATTAAGAAGGTCCTCTTTATTTCCGGAATCAACAAGAAAGACTTAGCAGCCCAAATAAAGTAACCCTTTCCCCCTCCCGAGTCTATCGTATCCATAGTTTCAGTGGGTATCGAACTGCGAAGCGAGGAAGCTATTTCAATTGAACGGGCTTACTTTCTTACTTGGTTCTTTTGTAGAACAACCTTGGTATGAAGCTAGACGATTCAAACTATATAAGCATAAGCAATTCAAACTAGACATTTCGACCTTCATCCCACCCGAGAAATAATAAGCAAAGAGCTCGTAAGTCGGGCATAGAGAAAGCGACTCCTGAGATTGAGGGGGATAGGATACTATCTCCTAGCGCATATATGAAACGATAGCAGGTTTTCTACCGGGGGGGGGGCTTTCGATTGTAATTTTTACAATTAGTAGTTCTTGCTTTCATAAACTCATAGTTAGTGTAGTTTGGTGTAGTCTTTGTGGCCGGGACGAACTGGATTCGAACCAGATAAGAGCCGTGCGTTCCCTTCTTTCCAAGCGTCCCTTTGGTTTCGCAGTTCAAGAAGAGAGGCAACCTCTATCTCTTTCTCTACATCTGCGGGCCGGTAGGCCGGCCAACTAACTCTTCAAATGAAGCCCTTTATCTTGATAACGAAAAATAGAATGATGATGATGGCGACCATTCATTCCTCCTCTTGATTTGCATTTTGTTGTAGTTCGGGTGGGATCTTATCAAGCTCATCTTGAAAATGAAGCTTTATCAAATCCCATATAACTCTTCTTTGCCCTTCAGTGTCATCCGTCTGATTGACGAAATCAATTAACCCAGCGTCTGTTGAATGAAAGTTCTCCGAGATCTCTCGGATACACTTGTTTTTGACAACATCAGCATCTCCCACGTAGGCACATAATTGATCATAGAGCGGGGAAGTGGAATCATTCCTTTTGAAATTCTCGAATTGCTCGTCAATTCTAAAATCCTTTATGGATTCGGCATATTGCCTAATATCTTCCTGATCCTGAGCCGGTCGGTTCAAGTCAATAGTTAAAGGAGGCACATCGCTCCCACCCCTTTGGTTAACGCTCTCACTATCACTATCAGATGATAGCATTAGATGAACGTGTGGGGCTTTGTACGTTTCCTGCCCCGAACGGGAAGGACTTTCAAGCCCCCCTGTGCCCACGGTCCCACATCGCTCCTGCCCCCAGAGGGCCGGTACCATTTCTTCAATCAGCGTGGCACCATATAGCAAAACATATTGTAAAAGTGACAGAATCACTTCCAGTAGTGCTTGCCTAACCTGATCTGTCACGATCAAGGAGGGATCCACTACTAAAGCAGCTATCACAATGATAACTATGAAAAGTCCCCCCCATTGAAAAAAACAAGAATCAGATGATAGATCAAGTCTTACCGAAATTGGATTTCCTTTTCGTGCCATATGTCGCTTATACTTTACTTTTTCCCCCCTTTGCCCTTTCAAAAGTGGTTACTCCCGATCCGAAGCACCCCTTTTCCATTCATAGAGAGATCCAATCGTCAAAATCAATAAAAAGGCCATCATGGACCAAGATCCAAACAGATCAATCTTGTTAGGAGGTACTGCCCAAGGAAAAGAAAAGGTGACTTCCGGATCAGGGATAATAAATAAAATAGGAACCGGATAAAATCGTATATCGAAACGACTTCTGGCATCACCGGAGGGATCGGAACCACATTCGTAGGCCGACAATTTTTCTGGATAGGTCGAACTATTGGAAGCAAATGGAAAAGGAACACCGAGTGGAATCAAAGAAACTAGCGGACTGATCACTAAATAGATACAAATAGGTGCAAATTCCGACATCACCAAAGCCCACTTCGTTCTCTCGCTCTCCTCGCGGCGCTCCTTGCTCGCGGAGCGGCATACCGAAAAAAAGACGCTCAGATGTGGATTCGAACCTACGTAGAAAACCTTCAACAGATTTACAGTCTGTCGCTTTTGACCGCTCGGCCACTCTCCCCTTCCCGGGGATACGCCCTCCTCAAACAAAGGGTTCCTGAATAAGAAGGATGGCGGCCTTCGTTCTTAAGTTAAGAAGAGCAGATGGAACTATTAGATTTGCTAGCGTTCCGGGAGAATAAATAAGGTCATTTAGTAAGTTCATAACAATTTATGTAAAGCAAGGGGCAAAGCTTCTACGACAGCTTCCCCCTCATTGCCATCGTCGGCCTTCCCCAGCTCCCCTCCTTCGTCGCTTCTGGCTAAGCATCTTTCGGCGGAGGAAAGGAGGCGACTAGTCGCTTCTGGCGAAGCAGCGAGTTCATGAGCAAGTGAATGAACGAGCAGCGAGTGAAGTGCAACAGTCGTAAGTAAGGCTCGCCATGTTCCTAAAAGGAGTGACCATCTTTTCTTCCCTTCTACTGAAACTGAGCGAGCAGCAAGCATAGGCAATAGTTTCCGTAGGGGTGGGGCGCAAGCAAGCGTTTTCAGGCTCCGCTAGCTAGCGTACTCTTCTGCTATCAATGAAACCGAAAGAAAAAACCAGTGCCCTTTCGTATAGATCGAGACGCAGTACTTTTTCTTTACTTCTTCCATACTAGGAAGAATGGAAGGAAATCCTTCGATAACACTTCTTCCTTATTTGAAGAAATGATATCCGACGCCCGTGGAAACTCTTTCATTTCAAAAAAGTTCTTCTTCTTAAGAAGCAAATAGCATTTCCTATTGATTTGTCCCCTGGACTAGACCTATGTAGATTCGGAATTATCCGTCGCTACGCTGTTCCCAAGGACTAGCAAAATCGAAATAGCGAAATTCTTGGGTCATCTCAATGGGTTCAGAAACCACACGTTTCTCTGGATCATCATAGCGTACTTCCACATATCCACTCAGAGGAAAGTCTTTTCGTAATGGATGACCCTCGAAACCATAATCTGTTGATATACGGCGTAAATCCGGATGATTGATGGAAGAAACACCAGACATATCCCATACTTCTCGCTCCCACCGGCCGGCTGATGGAAATAGACTGACTACCGGAGATATTCGTGTTACTTCGTCTGCACTTGTTTGTACACGAATGCGTGAGTTATACCGAGTACTCAGTAAATTATGGACAACTTCAAATCTGCGTTTTCGAGAGGGATGATCCACTCCGCAAATATCGATCGAAACTTGAACCCTTGTATAGGTATGCCATTTTAGAAAGCACAACAATGGAAATGGGTAGTCAGTATTGGTATAAGATCTATTCCCATGTTCCGATCTTTTCATTTTATGTACCCATTTCTTGGGTAAAATCTCCCAACTATATTGGAAAATGGATTGGTTATCCATAAATGAAAATAAAGAAAGCTTTATTTTGGTTCCGCTTCTTGCTCTAAGCAGAAAGACTTGTCGGAAATCGCCGGTTGGGTTGGTCCGACCAAGAAAGGCATGGGAGTGGAGAGGCAGAAGTGAAAGACTGGCTACCAATAAAGATCCCTCACTGCACACTTTTGAGAGTTATGTATCCAGGATCGGCTGCATGCTCTAGTGTTGAATCGGGTATAGAACCCAGGATGCTTGGTTACAATTCCGAATCCGCTAAACCATCGCTCGGGGAAAAGTATTATACAGAGCATTAGTACTTATTCTGATCCTTTCCTTATATTGAGATTCTAGTTGTTTATTTAAGTCGTATTCGTATCCTTACTGCGGTTTAGTAAGGGTAACAAATAAAAGTATGCAGGTTCTATTTTATTGTTCCGAGACATATGATGATAGCATTGAGAATGAGAAATCTTTGCAAAATGCACGTATTATTAAGGAGTTCTGGAACGATTACTACGCTAAGCTGTTGGATATTGACAAAACGAAAAAGACTTCTAATGTTGATATGTATCAGGATGATGTTAGAAAGTTGTTGATTAATGAAAAGAAGAATAAAAATGGTGTGTTTTCCGATACTGAATTAATAGATTTACAGAATCAAATTGCAAATTGCACAATGAAGTTCGATGAGGATAATCTATTTAAAGTAACTCCTAACATAGTAAAGTTCTTGATTAATAAAGATCAGCCTAACGCTAAGCAATATCTAAAGGGTTGCCTACCAAGTAGCTTACCTATGCTTAAGATGTTTGGTATCTATACGCTTGAGGCTATCATGATTCATGTACTAGGCTTGGTATTCAACACTCTTCAGGAATCATCCGCAGTTAAGGCAGCTAGATTTATAGATCAACTTAATTCAACTGTACGAGAACAAGCAAGGTTTCTACAATACAAAGCACCAGGTAGTGGTAAGGTGGAAGCAGTACTCACTAGTAAGGTAGAATCAGTTAAGGATGTTGTTCAGCCCAAAGGTGCTAGCAAAAAAGAGAAAAAGAAAAAAATTCAGTGTCATTATGATATCGGGAAATACTTGCTCCAATTCATGATTGAAAGAAATGTTCTACATATATCAACAGATAGGGGAGTAACAAAAGAAGATCCAGTGCTGGTTCTTAAGAAAGGTCAAGGGTATATAGAGAATTCTTGTTATGTTATGTGCAATTTGAACATAAATCTGCTCCCTATCAAACTAAATCTTCCGATGCTTTGCAAACCCTTGGATTGGCAACCAGCAGAGAGGGGGTCTGATCCTGATACATTATCGGATCTGATAGGAGGTTACTTATGCAAACCCACGGGGGATATCTAGAATCACTTTCGGCTATTAACTTCCCATGACTTAAACCACTTCTATATAAAGTTACATAAAAAAGAATACAAGCAGATGTGTGATATTTTGAATGGGCTTCAGTCTCAAGCGTTTGAAATAAACAAAAGGCTCTTGAGATTTCTGGAAAAGAATCGTCAATGTTTAGTTGAGTGTGGGCTTCTTTTACCAAATGCTCTGGCTCGCGTGAATCCGACAGAAGCCTCAGACATATTGAGGGAGTGCTACTTCAATAACGTCAAAGGTATTAAGAATGCTTGTAGCTATAACATACTGTTAAATAAATTATGAAAACAGGTGCAGCAGGCTAGTTATGAAGATTTTTTAATAAGACTTGCGTCAGCATACGAAGGTTATCAATTCTATTTGCCAGCATTCATGGACTTCCGTGGTAGAATCTACCGTTCAGGTGTATTGCATTTTCATGAGCGTGATTTGTCAAAAAGTTTATTACTCTTTTCTGCCGATCATCCTCAACCTCAAGCACAAAACCACCTGTCGGAAAAAAAGAATCTCAGTCAACACTTAGCATGTGCTGCAGCCTTTAAGTATCAAAAGTTCTCGAACTTAGATGATGCCCTTAAATGGTATAACGAACACCAGACTGAAATGTTTACTTCGGACGAAAGTTTCATTCAATTTGCTGCGCAAGCTAGTGATCCATTTTTTTTCATAGCCAAGATCCTTTCTCAGGATGAAGGAGTGAGTAATTATCATCAGGTTCCAGTGACCCAAGATGCGAGTGCGAGTGCATATCAAATTATGAGTTATCTCTTGCTTAACTTAGAAATGGGTAGGAGAACGAATCTTCTTCCATCTTCAGACGGTAAAATCCAAGATGTGTACATGTGCTTGCGGGATGAGCTTAATAAATTCTTGGATACCAGATTGAATAATGTTAGTAGTAGTAATTAGAAGAAAAAACTCATAGATTCTATGTTAACCAGAAAGTTCGTCAAAGGATTGTTTATGCCACTTGTATATGGGAAGACAGTACTAACTTTTAGTTTCTAAAGATGTTACCCATATGAGAATAAGTAGAAACATGATTCATAATTGCATGAAAATGAAGAATGAACGAAGACAAAGAGAACAGGGTTGTATCTAATTGTACTAATATTGGGATTAAGTAATTTCTGCTTTGCTAGATCATGCCATCATCCATCTTGACTTTTGTTGAGTTGCCTAGGCTAGCTTCGCTCACACCAAACTCATAGTGCTGCCACAGGCATCAGTTCAATCGATCCTGCTACAGGGAATCGGCACTCTCTTTTTTTCTTTTTCTTTTTCTTCCCCTTCGGCTTCTTAGACCCCTTATTTTGATTATCTGTAAAGGTTATATTATCTTTAGGGGTCATTTATATATTAGAGGTATAATCTTTGGGATTCTTGTTGGTAGGTTGGGGCACCTCTTTGTTGACCATTGGGGGTGGTGTAACTGGGTGCATAACAGCTTCCTCTGGATGCTTATCATCAGCTGACTTCGAGATTATCTCTTCACGCAGTTTATAAAATGCTGACTCCAGACTCGCAATATACTGATCTTTTTCTTGATCTTTCTTACGCAGTATAGCCATTTCTGACTCCAGACGTGATATATGCAGATCCCTTTCTTTTGTATTATTCTGAAGTATAGCTATTTCTGACTGCATACTAGCATTTATCTCCTGCAAATTCTTTCATTCATATTTTAGAATAGTGCTTTCTTCTCCACCAAAGTATATTATATACTTAGGTTCAGTATCAACCCATTTATTTTTATTATCAAACACAGGGTTCCTTTTGTTATCTACTTGGATTCCAATGTTAACTTGTAAGCATTTTTTAGCTATTTCCAGTGTGTGCCAATCTATTCTGAATGAAGATTCCACGGTGCCCTGCTTAGTTCGAGACAGATCGGCGTATTGTGAGACAAACCATTCATAATCAACCAAGTCTTTCTAGACCCTTGTGCTTTAGAATTATATCACCAGTGGGTGTAAGTAACGTATAACTTTTTGGTGCTAAGAAGTATGCATTCTTTTGGTGCTAAGAAGTATGCATTCTTTACAATGTGCTCCTGTTTTAACTTACCCAATTCCATAGATGAGATTTCATCTTCAGGAAGAGGATTTCCTAGAATAGCTCCTTCTGTATCTGTGTAGTAACAGTCAGGTCTGCTAATATATTGGTACATATGAATACGAGCACATGCTGTAATAGCCGCTGAGATTTGAACAGCTGTGTTAGTAGGAAGATTCCAGTCAGATGAGTTGTCAACATGTCCTGTTTTGCTATTCTAACTGACCATATAGTAATGATCGCTTAGCATGTCACCTGAGATGAAATTGGAGTTCTGTATCAAATACTCATATCGTTCCTTTTTGCATACCTCCGTTATAGTACTTTCCGGATTTCTAAAAAATCTACCGTATAGCGAGTTCATGAGAATCTTGTAAACATATGCCATAGCATCGTCACCACTTTTCTTAGCTTCTTGTCTGCTGGCGAAGAGGTCTGACACAAAGCTTTCGAAAGGACTAATCATCTCCTCAAACAAGTAACCCCTGAGTGGTATAATCTGGTAACCCAAATCGCGGGCATACTTCAGCTCTTCGCTGTAATATACACCCAAAAATTTCCCCGTTGGGAAAAGTAGTGTATTATTTTTCTTTTTGTATGGCAAGAATGGGCGAGTAATAGTAGTAGGACAAACAACATAAGCCTTTTCCAATAAATTTATTGAGCCCGAAGCATCACACCAGCTAAAAGACGGATATCTTGTTCCATATAATCCAACAATTGGGCCCTATTATCCTTCAGAGAAGACACTTGAACCTCGTCATGTGCTATTGACCCTTTTGAACCTAAGTGCGGACATAAAGTCTTAGCCAATGTTTCTAGACTATTAGGGAGTAGAGTGTAGGAATCTCGTAGATTGAACAACAATTGATTCCGCCCAGATGGAGTAATCCTAGAAACAGATAACTGGTAAAGCTTATTGTTCCTCATCAGAGGTTTAATGGAGTACTCGACCATATGAGTTGCTAAAAACTTCATTAAGAGAATACCATCGAATCGTGAGAAATTGTGAAAGTAAACGGTTTTCACGTCATTGTGTTTAGATACCAGTTGGGCTATACGCTCTATAAATTCTACCAACATTTTTTTACTCCTTTCTTCAAAGGAAGGTAATATAAAATTGTATTCCTCACTAAAATATGTGTCTATTTGATCATCTATGTCAATGGGTAGAAAAGCCCGCCCTATAATCTGAAGTAGTCTTCGACTAGGTATATAAAATGGATAAAAAGAAAGAAGGGGAGGAGAGGAGATAGATGCATTTCACTAGGCGTATATGATATTGGAAAGAATGGAATCGAGTAAGCTTAGGCCAACCGATAAGTCATCTTTGTGTAACTTCCCATATGCCTACTTCTAAGCTAAAGTAAGGAAATAGGGTGAGATAAGCAAGAATGAGCCGAACGAAGACGTAAGGTTTGTTTAGATGTAGTCTTTGTGCTTTTCAAGTTGCTTCTTGCGAAATCAACTAAGTTCGAAAAAGCCATGCCCAGGTTTCCGGGAGTTTAGATAAGATATGTCAGCTGTTGGAGGATCAATATTATCCGGGGGATCCATATATTATGAGGGAGTATAGAGAGGGGGTCTAGAGATAGTACAGTCTGTAGTGAACCTATTCATTAAATGGACTTTTCCCTTACCTCTCATCAGCTTCCCTTTCCCTCGCCGGTGCAGTGCCATCTGGATACCTCATAAATAAATCAAGCAGGCCGGCTAGTAAGCGATCCCGAGGGGCTATCTTCTCTCCCATGCTGGTGCCTTGCTTAACTCAAGTATAAAGTGGAAATTAAAGCCAAAATCCGGGGTGATAAAATTCCATTTGAATCTTGAGATCCAAGAAGAAGGATAGCTTCATGAGTTCGTTCTGACTCCTAGCTTAGCTGGAAAGCTTTTGCTTGTATCTGGCAGTGGGTGTAACATCCATCATACTCAAACAGAAGAAGGTTTGCTTATCTAGCTCCAAGGCAGTTATAATCATTTACAGAACCTGGGTTTGCACCTACTGAGGAGGAGAAAGGGCCGACGACCCATACTAGAACTCCAAGATAAGATCTTTCAGTCGATCAGACGGCCGAGGCCTTTAATAAGGTCTGGTTGTGCCAACGAGTTCTTCTAGTTATGAATCGCCGTAGGGAGGTAGCATTACATTTGTATTAGCAAAATAGAGCTCCTCATAGAAAAGAATGGCGAAGAAAGTGTTAGAGTACTTTCTTTCTGTTCAGTCCTGGAACTTATTCTTTTCCGATCGACCTATCAACAGTAGCGATCATACCCCGTCGAGCGAGTTAGGAGCTGCTCACAAAGAAGGCCGAAACCAGATGAGATGGCCGAAGCAGATACCAGAGAATAGGTTCCTTCACCGAAGTCTACTTTATTTTAGAATTCAAATTCAATTGATGCCGCACAGGCTGACCATTTAAAATAGGTGGAAACGGGAGACTGGAGAAGATGATCACACTTTGGAAGAGAGACAGTCGCGTACCTGCCCCGGGAGGGGGCTTTTGTTCGATATTGGATGGAGTATGGCTGGAAGGTCAGCCTAGCTAGTCTTGTCAATCGGCCCTGACCCATCAAGCTATTCAGCAGCAATCCAGCCAGACTACTTTAAAGGGTGCCACTAGACTCTGACAGAAACATAGCCCTATGACAAGGATACCCATCATTCCTATTCAAGGACTGGTCCAATTCTCTTCATTCACCATATTTAAGGGGATGCTTGGGGGCCCATGACATCCTTCCTAAACAGGAGCTATTGATCCAACACCTGAGCCATATTTATTGCGAGGAGCAATCCGGTTGCTAAAAGAGGAAGAGCTTCTAAGTTCGAGTCCTGATCCCGAGATCAATGGGTTTCCACTTATGCCCGGACCGGAAGTAGCATATATGAATTAAAGGGAGATCTAATCAACCGAGCTGGGTGAGGATTCTGAGATTATGTATTGGTCATTGGCTACAGGTGAATATAATTAGGTTCGCTGATCATCCAATATGACCCGCATCAGGTCGCGCATTAATTAAGTGGTGGGCTATACAAGTGGGAAAGTACGGGCAGTTGCATGTTTCCTTTGTTTCAAAACAATGTTAAAAAGGCGGGTGTGATGAAGTTGGGAGGAGGGGGCAAGGTATATAGAATGTGAACAATGGGTGGAAATCGGAGAATAGTGCCAGAACAGCCGTTGCACAAATATGAGAAATCAAGGGTTGTGGATGGTGGAAAGTATCGAGTTGTTCTAGTTCCTGGCCTTGGTGGTTGGCCCATGCCCGAGGGATACTATGGCGCATCTCTTTCTGCGGGAACTAAACAAGTTGCCAATAATAATAGATATCCCATAATACTTTAGGGCAAATCCGGGACGGGATATTCCTCGATTACAGAGGCAGCAGTTGCGGGCTCAGGTGCTGGTGTGGCTAAATCTACATCAATAGCAGGATCAGGATACGATGCTTACTCGAAATCAATATTCCCCGGTTTCTTACGAGATAAGATATGTATGCCGGTCCAACTAAAGGAAGGGTGGTTTTGAGCTTGGGTTTCAGGCGCCGGGCTTTTCTACTGATGAAGTGCGGTGCGCATCTAAAAGAGTGGAATATCCCGTTCTGCTATCAAAGAAAGAATCGAATCCGCCGCTTGTTTTTCTAGCTATCAAGCCAGCCGCGTTTTTCTTGTACTCTCTAGCTATACGTCTAGCTGAAGCGCTGCCGTGGCACTTGCTGCATCCTAACTTCTCTTATGTCTGGGTCTGGGTAAGCACCGGCACAAGCAAAGCCATGCTTTTTTGCAAAAACGAAAAAAGAGAAATAGAAAGCCAAGGCCGAGCTTAAGAGGTGTCCACTAAATCTTTCCTGTTGTTGCGCGGGATCAAAGAGATTCTTTCTAATAGAATGGGCCAGTCAAGGTACTGGATAGATGCCAGAATCGGTAAAGGAACCCTTTGGTGAGCTGTCTTCTTCCACTAACAACTCATTTGGGTTCAGTTCCATCCTTGAATTGGATAAAGTCGCAAGCTTCAGAAAGATACTTCGCAGTTTCGGCATGGCAGTGAAGCGAAAAGAGGTTATTATCGTTCGTATAGGGTTCTCCATTACTCGACAGGTTCCGCGCTCAAGATGCATTTTTAGCTGTCAAGTTAAGAAGGAGGTTTTCCGCATATGGCGATGGGTTGTGAAATCATTGGAGCTATCTCAGGTAGCAGACAACGAAACTCTAGGGAAGTTCAGTGCAGTCAAATCTATTGATAGCCTGTACGGGCACTGGGTCCCTCAAATGGCGCATAAGTTCAGAGGGGTTATTTATGCTTTGCTTTAGGCAAATCTGCTATAGCTTTTGGGCTTTCGTACATAATTTGACAAGAGGAGTTCTTCATCGCTTGAGGGCGGGATACTACACACACTTATAGTATAGTACGTTTCTATTGAGGTTGAGGCTTTAGACTGGGGTCAATAACCTTGGTTCATAGCTGACCTTTCCTCGCTCTAAGTTCAGTTTAGCATTCTATCTTACGTTGGCATGGGAGGAACTACTTAAAGCCGGGTATCTTCTTTAGAATACTAACTAGTTTCAAGTCCTTTGCGGGTCGTAAAAGTGCCGAGTCTTCCCTGATAGGAATCGAAATCACTTCTTCTGCTGGAACTGGATCGCAAGAAGAAGGAATGGCAGGACGCATGGAAGGAATGGAACTAGAACAGGCCAATGGCCTGCAACTGGAACAGAATGCGCAGTTTAGCAAGGTGAGTACTACTCTCAAGTCCAATCAAAGCTTTGAAACTCACTTCCCAGAAGAGCTCACTTTTCTCTTTTCCTAAGAGTCACCCATACTACAACGCACACGGAAGATATGGCTTCAATCCACTATACTATGGATTTCCGTTTTGGCAAGCCAATAACAGCCAGCTTCTTTCTAGCAACCTGGGAGGTGGGATTGACTCTATCTTTGGTAGCTCTACTAGTCTTAAGTCGATAAGAAATGTTTCCCGTTGTCCTTCCTTGAATGAGGTAAGTTGTCAGTGTGATATACAATAGGGTAATTGAGTGTAGCAGCAAACCATCCCCCCAAATGCGCGAAAGAACTCATCCACGGAACGAGGGCCACAGGTTCGTGCAAAGGAACACTCCTTTTGAAAAAGAAATATGTGCATTGGTTTCTACTCTCATTATTGCAGCCTATTTTGAGAATGGTTGTAGTATCGCAGAAAGGAGCTGGTTCTAGTATCAGGCGTTACGGCTTCAAGATAAGAAACAAAGAAGTGGTGCCGACTTGCCTTGTGCATACCTTGCTGGAGAGTCAAGGGAAGTGAACGAGGATGGTGGATCTGGTAACATTTCCTAGAGTCCTTGCTGGCAGGTGATGGGCCTCTGTTAGAAGAAGGAAAGGTAGCGTGTACGGGTGCAGTTGTCTGTCTTCTATTTTGATCGAGCACTTTCTCCGTTATACGAGCATGCAATTCCTCAAGAAATCAATCAACTCCTTAGCGAAAACAATGATGACTAGTTTTCCAACTTCCAACTCAACTATATGTGGTGTGGCTCAAACTCACAAATAAGGGTCATCAACCCTAGTCATTGACAAGAGGACTGGTGCGTTGCTTATGGCCAGGAAGTGATCTTACTGAAACTCAAAGAATATGGATTTCTTGGGTAAAACCTTCTCATTGATCGGGTATCAGCATCCCCAAGGCTACGAAAACGTTTCTACTCCCTTTCCCTTCCCAACGTCATATCTTTCTTCGACAAGAAGGAAAAATCACTCTCTATCTAAATGATAGAACCACTGGCACGGTACCTTTCACATTGGTAAGTCAAATCCTGGTGAAGACATCACGAGCAATGACACGACGACATCATCTCCACTTCGTAGCCCATCGGTCTTCATTCATTGAAGCCAGGGCATTGACTGACTTTCAGCGATCGCTATAAGAAAGACATAAAAAAAGTTCTCCTAAACCTGTTCCTTTCCGTTACTACTACTTGGAATTGGAAGTCTAGGAGCAGGACTAACCTTTTTCTTTCGTTTAAATAAAGTCGAGATGTAGCTTTCTCTATCTCAAGAAATTATTCCACCTCCATTCATTGGAGAACAAAGCGTTATCTGATTAGATCCTTGCTTCAAACTCAACCGAATCAAGTTTCAAAAATAGATGTGGAAGAGGCAAAGGGAAGAGCGGGGTTGCCGAATTGTTTCTCAGAGCCGGACGAAACATCTATCTCTATTTACAATACCCTTACCCCCAAGAAAACTTTGTCGAAAAAGGTTGTCATCGTAATAGGGATTGCACCTCAACATGGCAGCCCTCAATTCTGCCAATTGTGTGTGACTTGTACTCTTCTAGGCTTCCTCTTTGCCTCAAGTGATTAAACTCATCAACTACACCAACCACATTTCTTACCTCAAACCTCTCTACAATCTCTTGAATTCACTCTTGCCAAGATACTTGTCCCCTATTCACTAAGAAACTGTTGTACCAGCTTTCAGCTCTCCCCCTAAGGTGCATAGCCGAAAGTTCTACCTTGTACCAATCCGTAACTTGGTACACCGAAAAGTAATGTTCACACTTTTGTATCCAAGACCTGGCCCCTTCAAATATTGGAAAAGAAACTCTAGGAGGTTGATGTATCTGCTGCCCATATTGATATTGATTTTGCGGCCTTTGTTCTTGCAGGTATTGGTACGGGTCATGCTGTTGAGTTGGAAGCGGTTGGTTAAGGTAAGTATATATTGGCACTTCTGGTTTCATGGAATTTCCAGCATAGGGCAAAAGTATTGGTTGGGAAAATTGGATATTTGGTATTGAATTGGGTCTTGGTTGTGGTGGTGGACCGTTTCACTGGCTCATTTCATTCCTCTATCTCACCCTTTTAGCTGTATACCCTATCTTGTATCCAGTAGTAAGTCTACTCTTCTTACCCCCTCTCCTCTACCTTTTGTGGCCCATCTATTAGCTTTTTGACCATCTTTGAGTCATAGCGAGACGGCTCTATCTCTTTTCACAAGTACAGCCGTAAGTACAGTTGCGGGCGTCAACGATCAGCAGTACTGAGCTACGGAAAGTCTATCGAATTATAGCTACGGAAAGTCTATTGAAAGGACCTAATCAAAGGCTACTACAGCTATAACTGACCCGCCTATGGAATCTATTGGCTCGGCTGAACCGACATGAAATGAAAGAGAGGAAGGCGGAAGCTATTGGCAAATAGAGGGGGGATGTTCTCCGTGTCTTTTAGCCCTCACTAGATGACAACTTGCTTACTTTTCACTTCTTCTTAAGCTTGGCAGACTAGTTCCTGACTGACTTGATAGTGCGATGAGCTTGTTTGGTCTTGCTATATATCAGAATATCATCAAAGAATACCAAAAGGTATTTCCGGAGCAAAAACATGATTCATTAAAGATTGGAAGGTAGCAGGTGCATTAGTGAGTCCAAATGGCATCACTAAGTATTCATAATGACAAAAATATGTCCTAAAAGCTGTTTTATGAATGTCTTCTCTTCTCATTCTTATCTGATGATAACCTGATCTCAAATCAAGTTTGGAAAACAGTTGTGCACCATGTAGCTCATCTAATAGATCCTCAATGACAGGAATATTGAATTGATTTTCTGCACTTAACCCGAAAGCAAGTTTGAAAACAAGACCTGCTCTGTGAAGTGATGGAAGTAGTGAAGGTTTAGGCTTCGGATCTGTGAAGTTCAGGTTTTGGAGTAGAGGTCAGAGGCTAGTGCGGGTAGCCCTGTCGGAAACTAGAAAGAAGAGGCTGATGCACCTGCCCGGCGGTGGGTGGGTTCAGCTCGATCAACTGGGATAGGAGTTTTTTCTCTATCTTGCTCCATGGTGTTCAAGCAGTGCGTCCAGAAAGCTGTGATTCATGGGAGGGAGCAGCTTCAATAGCTTTGGCTGTGAAAACTCTTGGTCTTGGAGCATCAGTGTCATCAGTTCACCCAAGATCAGCAGGACAAATAACTACTAGGTTTGTGCCAGAAAAGCGTCTTGCGTGACGGGGAAAGAGTGGAAAAAGAAAGAGATTCATCAGCTATGGAATCTGACAGGTATCGGTATTGAACAGAGGGGGCTGTTCACAAAGCATCCCATGGATGGTAATGGTGCTTCCCCAGCTGCTGTTCCTACTCCTTTGGCTGGTGCCAAATCAGGTGACTTTGAAGTTGAAGCTTGCCCGCAGAACGATGTAACCATGCTGGTAGTACTATGATTGCCTTAGAGCGCAGATGTCTCTGTCCCTAGGAACGTGATGCTTAGGTGCGAGGTGAAACACAAGCAGGAGATCGAGAAAAGAAATCATACGGATTGCAACCTACAGATGAAGAATCTGCTTCATTGTTCCCACCATCTATATCAGATGTTTAATAAGAATAGGAATCGAATAAGCTGCTGATTGACTGAGGAAGCATTTGAAAAGAAAGGAAGGGTGATGCTTGTTAAACAAAGCTGCGTGTGGGGCCGCCACGTATAGCTGTAGTTTCTGCTGTAGCATCGGTTATTTCCGTTATTGCTGTAGTAGCATCGGTTATTGCTCAGGTTACGAATGACCCAATCTATCTATGGCAACCACCCCTACTTTTAGTAGATGGAGATGCGCACCTAGAAAAGACGGATGAAAGAGAACCTGCCCTTCTGACTTCTTCTCTTGTCTGTCCTTTACGCAAAGCGATCTATGGTCTCAACAAGCCCCGATAGCGTCGGTTTTTGAAGTTCAGCACAGTGGTTATGTTATCCAGGCAGGGTTTGCTCGGAGTGATCATGATTCGGCCATGTTCGTATCAGTTTATCCTCGAGGACGTGCTATTCTGTTGTTGTATGTTGATGATATCAAACTGACTGGTGATTACTCCGTTACCATATCGCTGATCAAGTGTCGCCTTCATCAATTATTTGCTATGAAGGCGCTGACGCGCCCTAAGCCTTTTCTTGGCTTGGAGGTCGCACATTCTCCTCGTGGATATTTGGTATCTCAGATCAAATAACGTCATGACTTGATCACTCGAGCTCAACTCAATGATGAGAAGACTGTTGACACTCCCTTGGAGCTTTACGTTAAACTCCGTCCGACTGATGGCTCACCATTATCTGATCCGACGCAGTACAGACAGTAGGTCGGCAGTTTGGTTTATCTGACGATCTCTTGCCCAGATGGCTTTTCCTAAGAAAGTCAGCCTTTCATGGCTGCCCCCCGGTCAGTTCACTTTGCAGCAGTTCATCGGATTCTTAGATATATTCGAGGTACCTTTTCTCGAGCCGTCCTTTTTTCCGTCATCGTCTTCTTTAGAGTTGCGTGCAACTACTGATGCCGATTGGGCCTTCAGATAGGTGCTCAACTACAGGCTTATCTATTTTATGGGGAGACGAGACACTATCTTGGATGAGATAAAAGCAATAGACAGTTGCTCCTTCCACTGCCGAAGCGGAGTACCGTGCCATGGCACACTACTAGATAGATTGTATGGCTCCGTTGGTGACTTTCTGATCGCGGGTTTCATTTGAAAAACCCCAACGCCATTCATCTTGCGTCAAATCCGGTCTTTCATGCAAGAGTTTCATTTTTGGCCGCTACTACGTTCGTCGAAAACTTCTTGATGGCACCATCATCTCATTACCTTATTTTTTCCCTTCGACTTCGGCTATGACCAATGCCCCACCTAGCTGAATAGGCGTAACAAAGCTACCTGAAAAAGGCAAGGTGCACCTTAGATTGAAATCGACAAATTTCGTTTTGCCAGATGGATTCTTTAGAAAGATTCCCGGATAAAGTTCAGTATAATATTTAGTTAGAATCTAAATAAAGGCGCATACGTGGGCGGGCAGGGGGCCCCACTACTTCTTCATTCAGGGGGGGGGGCTAGCCTCATGACTTCCCACTGGGCGAGGGGTGCACCTAACCCACCTACTCACTCATCAATTACGGTGTTCAGCTGACTTGCACAGAAAGACCCCTATTGTTTAGTAATTTGGCGCCCCATCTTTTGATTGACTGTTGTCAACTAATCTTTTCAATGTTCAATTCTACTCTATGTTAGAACATTTCTGTGAATGCTATTTCGATCTAAGTGGTCCTATTCTCTGTCCCGTGCTAGGAAGCATTACTCCTCTTTTCATTCCAAATTCTTCAATAAGACCGATACGATTGATTGGTCTGTGCGTTTCTCTTATTACTTTTTTGTATCCCCCTGTTCCTCGGATACAATTCGATCCTTCTACGGCCAAATCTCAATTTGTGGAAAGCCTTCGATGGCTTCCTTATGAAAACATCCATTTGTATATGGGTATAGACGGTCTTTCATTATTCTTCGTGATATTGACCACATTTCTGATCCCTATTTGCATTTCAGTGGGTTGGTCTGGTATGAGAAGTTTTGGGAAAGAGTATATTACAGCATTTCTAATTCGTGAATTTCTAATGATCGCCGTGTCCTGCATGCTGGATCCTCTACTATTCTATGTTCTTTCCGAAAGCGTGCCAATCCCTATGTTGTGCGGAGCTGAGCATCTTCTATTCGCTGGGATCAAGCTTTTCCTCTGCAGGGGCCTTGTGCAGTAAACCCCCTACGGGCGGTCCCCCGTCGTCGTAAAGTAGTAAAGGTCCCCGCGAAGCTTTCGGGAAGAGGGGTAGTCTTGTGCGTAAGCATAGCATTTCTGGTCGAACCACCGAACCACACATCTTTTTTTGGTGGGAGGGTACTCCGAGTAGTGGGTACCTCGTAGGACCTCGACCCGCCTACTCAGGTCTTGTATGGATATGCAGGAAGGGGTGCTCCTAGGTGTGTGTAGGGGGTGTGTTTGTTCGCGAGAATGGATTCCTCGTCAAGTCAGGGGGGGTGTGGACACACTTGCGCGAATTCGGGTAACGGCTACAAGGGATAAAAATAAAGGAAACTGTACCCGACCAGGGATGGACGTAAACTCGTAAGCTACCGAGGGTAGGGATAATCGTCCAGGTCTTATTTCAAAAAAAAAAAGCCGCCCCGCCACTGCAGGCAGGTTAGTTCCTCTGTCGTTGCCGGAGAGTTCTTGGCGAAGAGACCTTAGGATAAGTTGCTAAAACAAACGGAGGGGAGGATCGACCCGTTCAGTAGAATTCCGAAGAAAGACTGTTGGCAGCAGGTGGAGACATTTCTTTGGCCCCCTTCCAAATAAATGCGGGCAGGGTAGAGCTCGGCAGAGGGTTCGAGAATAGGGTAGGGTTTTTTACGGTCGGGTCCCCTACCACTAGTCCGGCTAGCCTTCTTTCGGGCAGGAAGCAGGCCTAAACGACGGGCGGGCATCTCCCGCTACGCAAGCAGCATTGTTCGCCACCACCCGAGAAGCAAAAGATTCGAGAGTCAAGGCGGAAAAGACAAGCATAGTGGTCTAATGACAAGGGCCGACGACGGAAGCTCGGGACGGAGCCGTATGATGCGGAAGTCTCACGTACGGTTCCCTGAGAAGGGAGTGGCTACCCACTGGAGCTTCGACCAACTACCACCGGTCAATTCCGCTTTGGGGCCACCCCTGACTCTACCATCATTATAGGGGTATGGGGTTCGAGACAAAGAAAGATCAAGGCAGCATATCAGTTTTTCCTATATACTTTACTTGGATCCGTTTTTATGCTATTAGCTATTCTGTTGATTCTTCTCCAAACAGGAACCACCGATTTACAAATTTTATTAACCACTGAATTTAGTGAGCGGCGCCAAATCCTTCTATGGATTGCTTTTTTCGCCTCTTTTGCCGTCAAAGTGCCTATGGTACCAGTTCATATTTGGTTACCCGAAGCCCATGTAGAGGCACCTACGGCTGGATCCGTCATCTTGGCTGGAATTCTTTTAAAATTGGGAACCTACGGGTTTTTAAGATTTTCAATACCCATGTTTCCCGAAGCGACACTTTGTTTCACTCCTTTCATTTATACTCTAAGCGCGATTGCTATAATATATACTTCCTTGACCACTTTAAGACAGATCGATCTTAAGAAGATCATTGCCTACTCCTCAGTAGCCCATATGAATTTGGTGACTATTGGTATGTTTAGTCGGGCGGCGGCCGTTAGGTCACCTATTTTGAGTTATGGACACACAAGCAAGGCCAAAACATGTGTGCCGGGCGTGCGACCCATCAACCTACTAGCAATAGGGGAGAAAACTTAGCATGTCGCAACAAAAGCGTCGATTCGAGGCGTCAGCAAAACACCGCCGTCTGTTCCTAAAACAAAACCCCTTAGCGCCCCGGGACGGGAGTGGGGGACGGCCCTACGCAGACAGCAGCAGCACCGGCTCTACGAAGTCCGAATCGAATCTTTCGGTTGGCTTTCCCGTGAATAAGAATTGTTGGGCGCGGCGAAGCGAGCGCTTCTAGCTGTTTCGCTTGCTTCTTTCTTATTGTGGCGGCTATTATGGCGTGGCTGAAATGAACGAAAAGCGAGATGATTCAAATCGATTGATAGATGGCCTGATCTGTTCTGATAGATCGAAAGGTTTTCTATCAATAATAAGGGTTGACCTCTTTCTATCTATTGATGATACAAGATATCTATCTATTCTGGATCCATCAGAAAGAAATCGATATGTATCTGATTTTTTCTACATCGTATGTAGAGCGCCCAAGCGTTTGGCCAGCTCAGTTCTATTATCCATCGGTCCAATGCACTGGCTCATCTCATGGAGGGAAAAAGCAAATGTAGTTAGTTGTCTTGTTGTTGTTCGCCGCCTCGACACATTCCCCGGCATCGTCCCACACAGAAAGAAAGAGCGTGGAGCCCCGGCCCGACCTGTAAGTCCGCTAACGTAAAGCGAGGAGTTGAGCCTGAACTGGCGAACCGAAGTCACTTTCGTAACCATACTTCCTACAGCTAACACGTGTCCAGTCCAGCGGGAACGCGAAGCGCAAACGAACGTGAGCTGCTATACCGAATCCCCCGCTGGCCATCGGGGACCTAGTGGTAAGGCCATGATCCGCAGGGGAAGGGATCACTCATTCTTCTATTGGGGACAGGTGCACGAACGACAACTCCAAACGTCAGACATCCGCCGCCTATACCTACCGTTTAGGTGGCACCAGCGAGATCCAGCTAAGGTAAGGAACTTCGTGTCGCGGCTGCTCCACTCCGCTGCGGTCTTTTGAACTGAACTTCGTTGCCTTCCCGCGCGCGAAACGAATGGGCGCTGTGTCGTGGGTCAGTTTTGGGGCGGGGGGGCAGAGAGAGACCAGAAGAATGATTCATTTGGATCGACGAGCCATTTCGCGAATCAATAGAATGTCTCTCTATCCATATCTATTCTATCTTTATATGACGGGCCATAAAAAAAAGAAGTATTTATTTTATGGCATGCGGGATGATCGCGCCTAGTAGCCACATATCAGCTGCGCTCAATATGCGGGATTTCCGTTGGATCAGATCTTTCGCTTTGACGAATTTGGACCTAGCGAAAAGGACTCTAAGCCTTCGCGCAAACAAGCAAAGTAGAAGCAAGACGAGGAAGCGGAGCTGTCGTAAAAGCAGTAGCTTCCCCCGACAATATACAATACAACAGTAGCGACCATGAATAAAAAAGCCCCTAGTTTAACGAGTTCGCTGCTTTTCCCAGGCCGGAGAAGGGCAACTACTTATTGATTGATCGCCTTTCTTTGATATGTGTTCAATTTAGTACAATACAAACTACAACTAGATCAAAGCGGAAGGGCCACTCACTATAGAAGCTATAACTAGAAAAGCCCTAGCCAATAGTCTAGTTTAGTAGTCGGCCAAACCCCCATGCTCACGACATGTTCTTGATATTGATTGAGTTGGAGGGAGTCAGAGACTACCACGGAATCCTTCCATAGTCACCCCGGTGACCTTCGTCACCAAAGCGTCACGACAGTTTCCAAGACCCCTCATATAATCTCCAGTGGGGATCAGTCGGAGCACGTAGGAATGCCGACCACTACATAAGCCGCTGGCGGAGAAAGCTCGAAGAGCTTCCCTTCATTCGCTTCGCGGGAGTCGCACACAGCACATAGCTGGAAGTCAGAGGGCCCGTACTACCTGCCTAACCCTTCGCTCCGAGGGACCGTAGAACGGAAAGCGCCTTCTAAACAACTCGGCAGAAGGGAAGGGGCCTATGTATTTGCATGACCCCTGCGGATTTGACCCTACCTACACCCGGAGCCAATCCCCTAGCGGTCCTGCCACCACGCCGCAGAACAGGAGCTCGTGTGGAACCTTGGATTTCTGGCGTAACAGCGGTGGAAGGTATCAAAATATTACGGCCGCATAACATAGTATATACGCTAAGGTCGGCCAAAATATGGACACCCGAAGGGCCCGGCGCGCACAATCCTATCCTATCCGAGCCCGTCATTGCATGCACTTCGGACAGCCGTCCGTAGCATCATAAAGAGCACCTCCCTTTCGAGGTACCCAAATGGAACGGTCTTTATTTGTGTTGTTGGTTGGTCTTTCTCAACGTGGTCTATAGCACGAAAAACCATTCTTTACAAGATAGGGCCGTTCACATGAAAGAAAATAAAAAATCCATTCTTCATGGTCGGGCGCATTTCTCCAAATCCTCCAGGATCACAAGTGGAACGCTAAGCAAGGGTGGGGAGGCTGCGAGCTCCGCGTCGAACAGAAAGAAGCAAGCAGGGGGTGTTGCCGTAGCGCGCCGGAGAGCAAGCGTAGGCAACCAAACTAAAAAAGGCTACAAAAGTAGCTAGCTAGCGTTTTTAAGCTGGCTGCCTTTTCTAGCGCGCGTACTCTTCTGTGGAGTCGCACGGAACGAGCCTTGTCTTCCCTCCAACGACTAGCTCCCTTTTCTTGTTCCGGTCACCCTTCTCTTGCCGTGGAAGGACTTTTGCCTGTGGTGTGGTCCAACCCGTGGGCGGAGTCGCCCTCATCCCCCCATTGCTCAGTGCTCCCTGCAGCTTCGCTGGGCTTTACCCGCGTGGGCGCGGGCTTCTATAAGAGAATGAAAAGCTCTCTCTTTACAATAAAACGCGAACCGCGCGGAGCCCACCCTTTTTCGTTTTCTGCCGCCACTGGGTGGCCGCAGGGGAAACACAGCCCGGCCGCCTCTCGGGAAAGGGGGGGTGGGCCTACCTATCCCGAGGGAGCAGCTGAGAGGTTCCATATGCCGAGCCGAAGGGCAGAACTTCAGTGCGTGATCGTAGTATGTCACCTCGTCTCGTCCTCGCAGCATCGAAGAGTACCTATGCACTATGTTCCGGTTCACTGATAAGGAAGATAGAGTTGGGGTGGGGGTCTACGATGTGATACTATAGTATAGTATGCCCCGGGGAGAAAGATGCGCAACTCAAAACGGAAGCAGGAAGCGTGTTGTCAAAAATGTCGGAGGTTACCAGATCTCTGAGACTACCATCGATCCGACAGAGCGGAACGACCAGAAAAAGAAGTGGAGTTAGAAAGCCGTATGATAGGTGGTAACTATCTTGTACGGTTCGGGGGGTAAGCAGCGTACTCTGGGGGAATATTAGGCTCTATCGAACATACAGGGAATTGGAGGTAGCATTTTACTTATGTTAAGTCATGGACTGGTTTCTTCAGCCCTTTTTCTATGTGTTGGTGTTCTATATGACCGACATAAGACTCGACTTGTTAGATATTATGGAGGTTTAGTGAGCACCATGCCGAATTTCTCTACCATTTTCTTCTTTTTCACTTTAGCCAATATGAGTTTACCCGGCACTAGCAGCTTTATCGGGGAATTTCTAATCTTAGTAGGAGCTTTCCAAAGAAATAGCTTAGTAGCCACATTAGCTGCGCTTGGGATGATTTTAGGCGCGGCGTATTCCCTTTGGCTATATAATCGTGTGGTTTCTGGAAATTTAAAACCCGATTTCCTCTATAAATTCTCCGATCTAAATGGCAGAGAAGTTTCCATATTTCTACCTTTTCTTGTTGGAGGGGCGACCGTCCGTTGAACTACCAAAAAAGGATAAACCAATGTGATCATGACATTGTAGGTGCTTGCGATGGGACGGATGCGACTTCCCTCATAAGTAATGGGTGGCATAGCCCGTAGCAGAAGTCCCCTTTTTTTATCCATTTCTTTATTACCCCAGAGGGGCCCACCCTGGTGGGACCGAGAGAAAGAAAGGACGGGGGGGGGCGACCATGCATGGCACTTCTCGACCGTGTCTCCGAGGGACAGTTGAACGAGCGACTCATGAATGCTGCCGGGTCGGACGAGCCAATAACTCGAACGTGTTCGGTCAGTTTTTTGAGCAAGAATCACAGCGTTACCTTACCTTCACCATGATACGGACTCCAAGTTCTTATGGCAGAGCACGAGGAGTTTCCTTCAATATGATGATGAGAATGGAAACCAGAAGCACGACTGGGTCTTCGTAGTCCGAGATCATACTTATATATCAGTCACAGTAACGTAAGCATGAGACTTTTTGGTAGTACCGGTGAACCAGATGGCCGCGGCGAGGGAATCTGGGACGGAGGACTCGTAATATCTCTATAGATCTGGCAAAAGCGAAAGACCCCTAACGTCAGGGGCTGACCACTGAGCTCACTCAGGCCTCGCTGGGCGGGCCAGAGTGGGTGCGAGCTGGAATTGCCATAGCTTATGGTTAGAGCAATAGGAAAGGGCCCAGCAGAGAGAACAGTCAGGATAACGAGCGCGGAGCCCACTTGGCAGGCGGCAGGAGCAGCGGGCAAGTGCTTGCTTGGTAGGCCAACAGCCCTGTGAACCGGGCGGGGCACTCGACGAAAGGGGGGCACGCTGAGCAAGTACGCAAAATTGGCCCCGCGGAGCTTTCAAAAAGAAAAGCAAGGACCACTACGGGAGGTCGAACCACGGACCGGAGGTAGTAGAACGTGATCCGCACCGGTCAATATTGGATCAAACAATAGGGGACCGTAGCACTGACCTTTTTTTTCAAGACAATAGGTACTGTTCCCTACCGAGACAAGGGACACTCTCAACGGATCCTCCACGCGCTGGGCATACCATAGTTCTTCCGTGCGTCTTTATCGTGGCGGAAACAGAACAAGAGGGAAAGACCCGGCCGACTCGCCCAGGGCTCGAGGGCGAGCCATACGAGAGTGAGTCGAATTCTGTTTACGTTCTCGGTTTGGGTTCGGGCCCCTCTCGATCTTTTGCGTATAAGGGAAGGGGGAAGGAGTCTAAATCTATGGACATTAATGAACCACCATTGATGGACGTTGCACATGACACGAGAAATTCGACTCGACGGTCCGGTGCTAATAGAAGTCGCTTACTCTCCGTCTAGCGAAGGTGCCAGATCCTTAAAGTAAAGTATCTATCAGCCTAGTGTACCAACCACGTGGTACGACGGGCACTCAAAGACCTGGCGAATGAGGGCCCACCCCACCCAAGAGCGCTTATGTCATATGGGAACTCTCGGCTGGAAACAATCCTTATGGTTTTTATATCCGGTTAGAATAATAAGAAAGAATCAAAGTCCAGGTTGGTTGGTGAGCCTAGTGATAGGAGACTATCTAGCTTGGTTCGGAGAGCACTTGTTGGGTTTAAGATTCGTTTTTTGCTAAATGTTACGGCCTAAATGCTGAACTATTGACCCTACTTGTTCGGATGGGTGTTCACCCCAAAGTGTTCCCGGACTGCATGCATACATCCGTAAGTAACTTAGTGCAACATGGCAAATTTCATTGAGAGGAATCAGCAAAGAAAAGAAATCTTCTCCGGGTGACAGGACCACCCCGGCAGCGTGGCTTCTCTGCCGAGCAGGAAGCCACAAAAAGCATTGTGCTCTTGTAACTGATCTTTTAGTAGGCGAAGTTGCCGAATTCTGAAATCACTACAGGCACAGTGCAGGAAATTGTGAGTCCTAAAAAACAGATGCCCCATGATCATTGACTTACATCACGATATCTTTTTCTTCCTCATTCTTATTTTGGTTTTCGTATCACGGATGTTGGTTCGCGCTTTATGGCATTTCAACGAGCAAACTAATCCAATCCCGCAAAGGGCGGATCTCGACGTTCTCGTCATGGCCAAAGCGCCTAACGAGGGTGACTTTCCCCTAGACCAACCTCCCGTTGGCGGCTTGCCTGACCTCCGCGAGGAAATAGCCAGGTCTGCCCCTCATGAAGCAATTCTGTCGGAGCTAAGCTCCCGCGTCGAGACAATTTTCGAGGAAGTAGGAACCCAGGTTCCTTTAGAGGAAGGGCAGTCTTTGCGCGATTTCACACAAACTCAGGTCTTATGGGATGGAGAGGGCGAGGGTGAAGATACTCTTCAGGATATCTTTCGAGCCTACCTGGAAGAGGGAGAGGAAAGCGAGTTCGTTAGAACCGCCGCGAATCTGGCGAGAAAATATCGTCACGCGGAGCTAGGAGAGCCTGAGACGCCAGATCCCGAGGATCCCGTGGTCGAGCCTGAGGCTCATTCCATGAAATCCCTTGAAGGCACAGAAGCAAATGATGGGGTTAAGGAGGCAGGCCCGTCTTCTTCGCGGAAGCGTAAAAGGTGGGATGATGATTCGGGGTCCGAAGATGATGATTCGGGGGGATCTGGGGTTTCTCCGGATCCTGTTGAGATCATTTACGAAGGGGACGCACAAACCTGTCCCGCAGATGTAGATAAGATGCGGAGTAGGTATCCATCTTTGCAAATCGAGATACCGAGGCCTCCTATACCTGTAGGGTAGAGGGGGGATAGAAGAGAGGGTATGTGGGCTTCTATCAAATAGTGAAGACCCGGGAACGACAGTCGCTCGACGTAAGGAGAGGAACGAAATATCAATAGAGGCACGAAAACTGCTGGGTATGAAATTTGGGTAGGGTTGGCAGGGAAAGTCCAACTGACACTTTCTTTGATG
The DNA here is from genome assembly GCF_904849725.1 of Hordeum vulgare subsp. vulgare. NCBI lineage: Eukaryota > Viridiplantae > Streptophyta > Magnoliopsida > Poales > Poaceae > Hordeum > Hordeum vulgare. The sequence goes on from NW_025422489.1 coordinate 216,496, forward strand.
CCCTTTTTTCTCCAACTGGCTCAGAGATTGCATTTGCCCTTAACCTCCTTTGAATCCATCGTTTAGACCCTCTCAATTGGTATTGGCATTGGCTCGAGAGCAAGGACCTTATTTGATCGCTTAGAACTTGATGGAAGGAAACTCACTCGCTCGAGATATGCTTAAGCTAGCTCAGGAAGAGTACTAATTTTATATGCCTTAAAGAGGGGATTCAAAGAACATTTAAGTTTGAAGTGAAAACAAAACAATAACTAAAAAAATTGACTGAGGAACTATCTAATACAACTATTACTTTCGAGGACAAGAAGGATGCTCTATATCTTTTTCCAATCCTGGCAAAGGGAAAGCCAGTAGAGTATGCCTTGGTTTAAGAGAGGAGCTCAGGTCCATCTTGTGCTCACAATACATCTTATTTAGCAGGACATCTTGGGCTCTTTAGAGAAAGGCGAAGTCTCTACTTGTTAACCATGGATGCCTGTTATATTTACTTATAGAGTGAAGAACAAGCCCACTTTCCATATCCCTTTCGTCCGGATGATCGATTGCCTCATTCTTCTTCGAAAATAAGTGCATTTGGCCATTGTGTTTTTCCAACTTTCGTAATAGATCTGGGCATGCATGGTTTTCAATAGATAACCCTAGGCCTTCTTCGTTTCCCCACGGGCATTCACTTCTCTTCAAGCTCGGGATTAGCGAAACATGGATCCGATGCCCATCTCTTTTTCCACTTTGCAAGGCTGAGAGACTTTACCAATTGATAAAAAAAAGCATGAGCAGGATCAGCAGAGGCAAAATCGAATAAAATGGCTTATTTGCACCTTTCTTTGGTAGGCAACGAATCTCACGGAATGTGGGAATCTTTTACAGATGTGAATTCTCGCTTTAACGCTTCGATAACATACTTAGAATCAGGTATCTTCGGGACCGGGGCTCGCCCTCAACAGATATTGTCTTTGCTTCCGCTGATGTCGCGTCAATTGCCCGAGGGAGCATAACACTGCAGGCCGCAATGAACATGCCCGCCGCATCTCGGATAATTGCTCCAGTTGCGCCAATTCCAGTATCCGAGACAGAAAGCAGCATCCACGTGAACTTTGACTGTTCATAATATGGGAAATTCCGAGGTGAAGGATGCCTGCTCAGGTCATGATATCACTGATCCAAACTACCAAATCTGAATCCTGACTAGTTAGCGAATCGTGTGCTCTGTGCGAATGTCTTTATTAGTCTATTTCATTTAAGCCCAAAGGATCTTCGAATACCGACTGGTCGTCCCAATCCAATCTCCCATCTGCTTATTCCAATTTTTCCTATTCCTAGCGAATCAAATGAGATTTCTGTTCTTCCATCAAGAGGAGATAGTTATAGTTATCGATAAAGCTAAAAAAAACCTGTTGACATCGATAAAGCTAAAAAAAACCTGTTGACATAGAATGCAATCGAAATAGAGACAACTAGGCGAAAAAAAGACCGAAAACAATAAGAAACTTCTACTCCCTAGGTGGTTATTTGCCGCATAAGACAGCGGTGGAAGCTGAAGGAAAGAGTGGGCTTTGAATCTAGGTATGCTTTCTAAGGATTGCGCTGCGCCTAGCCTACCTTTACGAACATACCTCTGTCTTTCAAACAAAGCCCTGTGTGTGGAACTACTTATATTTGTTTTCTAATTGCTTTTATCGGGCCATCGAGAAGTCAGTCAGCGGTTGGCTTGAGTCCTCAAGTTGGTCTTTAAGACTTAGCAGGGCCCTACACACAGTACACCTTAGTAGAAGGTAGATTTCTCTCACCCTATGTGCAATCAAGCTCAGAGACTTGAGCCGCAGAATCCCTTATTTCTTTTCTTTCTCATCGATCGAAAAAGGATGAACTAAAATGACTTGATTCGAAGCCACTTCTGACTTGGATTGATGAAACGAGAAGATTATTGGATTGGATTGTTGGTCTTTCACTAATGGAGCATCTCAGCCCTAGCCTTGAAGTTGAACATCCGGGGATATCTAAATATTGAACCAGTGATTCAAAAGAATGGCAAGTCAGCGGTTATGTGTTGACTTCAGAAACAGGAATCTTGCCACTCCAAAGGACGAGTATCCAATGCCGATAGCTGACCTACTGGTAGATTCGGCAGCTTGTATTGAGCCTCTTGGATGCCCACTCAGGATATAACCAGGTGCCAATCGCCGAAGAAGATATTAACAAGAATTTAGATGCCCTGGTCCAGTTGGTGCCTATGATTTGTCGATCAATTCCTCGGGTCAAGGGGCGCACCTATGATGTATAATCTTCACTACTAGTCAATCCAGGGAAATATTCCTTCTGGCCTTTTATAGATGGATACCTTTTTCTTAGAAAAAATCCCCTTTCAGGTTTAATGATCAAGCAGCGGGGTACCGATTATCCTCTTTTTGCCGGAGGAAGCGAGGAAACAGAGCTAACGGAATTTCATTGTAAAGAAAATGACTCATAAGGAGGTCAGTCATAAAATCCTTAAACACTAGATCATGACTATATACCCGGATCTCATTCCTTGAAAGATCCCAGGTCGCTTCGCTTAATCAAAGATAAGAAATATCATAGCTGCTTACGAATGCCATCCAACGAGGTAGAACCACCTTCTAATCCTTATGGAGTTTAAGAACAACGTCCACTTGGATTTTCTATACTAGTTAGCCGCAGAAAAAGACGAAAGCGAGCCAAAACATGTAAATCAAAAAACAAAAGAAGGGAACATCCACTGCTGAAATACACTTGCATCGTCGTTAAACAGGAACTCAAAAACGGCACTATAGCATTGGAATTATGGAATTTGAATGGATTGAGTACATCAAGATGAAGAAATTAACGTAATAAGCGATATTCTCAAAAGATTCGGTCATGCCAGAAACCTCAGTGTGCATGGCACTAAAAAAGGGTACAAAGAACCTGAGATGCAAGTAATGGCTGAATAGCCGGGGAAACACTAAATAAAGACAAGTGTCATCCGGACTTACTTGATTGATTGAATCGAGAGATGGAAATGCCATTGAGAGATTAGAAGGGATAGAGAAAACGTCAGATAGAGGTCGTGCTTCTGCTCAGTCCAAAAGAACAATCTGAGTGAGGATAAGGTGGTTTATGTTAGGGTCCGAGAAAGCAACTTGACATGCCAATCCTAACAAGAATTCCACTCTTTCTGGTCATGTCAGAAACCACCTCTTGGAAAGCAGATCGAAAGCCAATCGTTTCAGAAGATGATGACCCTCTTGTGCTCCTACGTTCCTGCTAGTTGGTGGATGAAGAATAGGAGAGAGCTTGCTTGAGTAGAAGATAACCCGCGAGAAGGATGTTTTGTAGCGCTTTCTCATACAAAAGGAAAAGGCGTCACGACCGATCGATAAAGAAAAGAACCGCAGCGCTGTCGCCCACCCCGCTTTGGGCACGGGGAGGCGAGAACCACCGCTTTTAGGAAAGAAGCCTACAATTTGATTCTCGTCTCGTTTCACTTGCATTTTCTTTCGTTCAGTCTCGTTCTGAGAGTGGAATCGAACCACTCACTCCGTTTGGATTTCGAGTCCAAAGGGCCCAGCCAGCGAAAGAGGATTTACAGTCCCACGCAGCCTGCCAGAACCTTTTTCTTGCTTGATTTTTATACGATTTTTTGAGCAACTAGCGCGAAAGCCGTTGCGCGTTAGCGCATCCGTTTTCTTGCTTGATTTTTATACGATTTTCTGAAGTGATCTGTCCAACTAAGTAGAAAAGGACACTAGAGTGTGGCTACACGTGGTATAGGGCTGCTCGTCCCGCCTGGTGTTGAGAAATGACATCCAATCTTTCGGTACCTAGAATATATTCTAGGTGGATAAACTTATTTTTGATCAGCATCAATGGGAGATCTGATGTTTTAGAATGACCTTCCCCCGATCAGAGAAGGGGCTTGGTCTGGAACGGATTGAGACGGAAAGCGGTAATCAATCGCCGCGTGGTGGAACGCTTGTTGGAGAAGGGTAAGCGCCTCCATGTCGTAGGGGTGGGTAGGCCAATAGAAGACTAGGGAACTTAGCCTAGCCACTCAGTTCTGCCCCGAGCCAAGTCTATTTAGTGTCAGCGAACACATACCACTATCTATATATAGGTTTTTCTTTTTCGTAGAGGTTGTCGCTTAGGTCCTTGGACCCTTCCTTCATGAAGCTTGAGGAAGCACTCACTTTTCTATCCACGGCATTCTTGGTTCTGCACTTAGTCTTGAACCTGTGTTGGTTTGGGACGTCAATCTCATTCGTCAGCGGTGTGTGCCGCGTACTATGATTGCTTTCTTCTTGCTGTCAAATCCCAGTCTATCTTTCACTGAGCTTCCTTCGCTTGGAATTCAAAGTCCAAAAAAAAGAAAGAAAGCGTACTGTGAGGTATGAATGATCAAATGTCTACGGGTGTCATTGAATATCATGGGGTACGAACTTCTAAGGTCATGGCGTAGGGTATTGGATAGGCTGGTCCGCTGGTCGAAGTCATTGCAGGGTGTGCTACGGACAGCTATTGTTCCAGGGCATTTCCTTTCTCTCGTCATCACGCCAACATACACAAGGCTTGCCTTCACAGGGCCCCACCTTGACTTGCCATCATGGCTACACTCTTTTCATCAAAGCAACTCTTCTTAAGAAGACCCCTTGGTCCCCACAACGAAGTTCCTCCATAGAGAACCCAACTGCACAGCACCATCGCAAAGGTTTCTTCGTAACTCGATTAGTCTCACTCAAGAGAACTCATCTACACGGAAGGTCTTTTAAGTGCCAGTTGTACCCGCACAGAAGTTCTGCGCCCTCAACTACACCAGGATGCCCCCTGCAGTAGCATCACAACTTTTCTCACCATGGACAGCTCGCCAGTCTTCTTGCATCAGCCACACCTAATTACAAATGACCTTGGCCTCTCCATGCTCGTCATTTACATTTAAACTGCACACCCCCTTGTTGAGGTCTTACTCCAAAGGTACGGCCTCTAGCACATGACCATTCCTCACTCAAGTCATCGACACCCTCGTCGATGTACGTGTTGAAAGAAGAAATTCCACTATCTCTCAAACGAAATGAGGTTTTTGAACTCCTATATAACAGAGTTTCATTGATGCCAAAGGGGGTTTTCCTCAAACGATTGGAACCAGAATAAAATAAAAAAAAGAATGAAAGAGTCAATCTATCTTAGTCAAGGCGCTCGCTCTGCCACAAAGGGAGGCACTGGCAAAATCTAAATAGAAAAGAATAGTGTGGTTCAGCGTTGCTATCCCTCGGTCTCCCCAATCAAGGGCTTATAGCAACCTCTATCAACACAACTATCCGAACACCTATTGCTTGCTTTAGCTCCAACTACTGCTAGCTTTAGCTGCAACTATCTTCCGACTCTCTACTTGTTCGTTGCCCGACGCGGCTCTGCCTCTGCCTGTTTTTGAGCTCAATAAAAGAGAAAGTTTCATGCCAGTATGGGCGAAAACCATCAATTTTCACATTCCCCTAATAAATGGGTGTTTTTGAGGTCCTTTTTCCGATCAGTTTCATGCCAGTATGGGGTCAAAGTATACAAAAATCACATTCTCCCCGTAGAACGCTGTTTTTAGAGCTCTCCTTTTTTGGAAACTTTCATTGCGCATAGTACGAAAACCAACAGAAATCCCACTGGCAAAGGTGTTGTGCCGGTTGCCGACCAGGCGATCGACCAGCTTCCGACCAGAAGCGTTGGTCCAGTGAGGTGAGCCACGACCAGAACAGAGCTGTTACAAAGGAAGCCCACTCCCTTATGTTCTGATGGGAAATAGGACTAGGATCTGTAATAGTTGTATCTGCTTTCCTTTGGTTTGCATGGGCACGTGATACATTCCTAGCATGACGTTGGAACAAGCAAGGACCCAGCGTGATCCAGAGGGCAAGCCCATCCCGGGTAACTTTGTATCCTGACCCAAGCCGGAAGTTTGTCGAACTTGTAGTCTAGGACATTGGTAGGGATCCGCATGGGCACGCTGAACAATCCGATGGCCACCCACAACACGAAACATCGGCCCCGCTCGTAGCGCTTGCCGATCATCCCTATCTCTACCGGGCCCGTATTCCCCGCCTCGCTGATACTTATTCATTTCTTTGAATCGATAAAGATGGGTATCCATGCCTCTTAGTTCCGGGGAGATACTGGTTATGCCAGTGTGGACAAGTTCAAATGGAGCAAACCCGCAAGAGCATGGAGCATAGGATTTGAATTAGCCCAGGAGGCGCGGGCGAGCAACTAAAGCCGACTTCCTTCCTCTGATTGGAATTGGTTGAAAGGAAACCGGAACTGGAAGATTGACTCGGGGAAACAGGAAATCCTTAATGCCGTGGGAAATCCATTGAGTATCCAAGGAAAAGGCAAGCTCAAGGTATTCTCCCCAATCTTTCCCTTTCGGTCAGACAGCACTGGTCAATAGGATCGGGTGGGCTGGGCACATAGCCGGAGATAAGAAATGGCAACAAGGCTCAACAGAGCAGAGAGACAAGAATACCTATATAGAGACATGAGAAAGAATAAGCCAAGGACAAAACGAGAATTCCGCATCCGGTGAAAGCTGAAGTCACATAGGGAAGGGAGTTTCTGCAGATGGAGAAAAGGGAGATATCACACTGTGTGTGATAGGTTATTAGCTGGAGGATTGAGATTGGTATATGGCATTCAGATAGTCCTTCTGAACTGAAATCATGGAAAGACTAGGCTCACCAGGCAGGGAAAGCTAGATATAGCCTAAAAAACCTCCACTTACGGATTCACATACTGGTTGGTATGTTCATCAAGTTCTCGATTACTACTTACGGTGCCCACTGACTCCCTTTAATGGTACGCCAAGATATCGCTCATAACGACTGCAAAGGCATATTTATTAGCCAGCTGTGGGATACTGCCCTAAAGCTGCTGTTCCGGTGATTAGATCAAAATAGAGTTCTTTCTACAAGAGCATCTCAAGTTGGTCAGGCGTCCCCAGGAGTGTTTCGATATCAGCAAGCACATTCTAACTATCTATAAATGGCATTTCGAGGTGAGAGAGAGTTCCAGCATATTACACAAAAGAGTGGGTAGACACATGCGTTGAGGCATTCCCTACAACAGGTGGATAAAGCCGTTTCTAGGCCATAGAAAAACATAGCATGTGACATTTATTTACATAGGACCAAGCATAATCGTTTTAGATAAGAATCAATCAGCAGGTGAAAGGCAAGCACTTCCTTCCCTGAATCCTACTCTTGCCCTAAAAAAGTACTAACTAAAGCCAAATCGAATGAAATATGCCTCTCTACGCGAATAAGCAGAAGTGAGCCCAATAGAACAGATCAGGAAAGAGTTTACTAAGCTATCGCGCGCAGTAAAGAGAATACCATATCTAGTTCCTGGCTAGCTCCCATCTTCGATGCATGGATCTGACTAACCGGAGATCGGACTCGTGTGCTTGAATCAAAAGAAAATACCGGTATTCTGTTCCAAATTAGGCTTGTAATTAGAGTTACCAATGGTAAGGATTGGCGTGGGTTTAGAGTGGGTAGCCCGCTCGCTATCTATGTCTTTCATTCCCATGGATTGGAAAACATCTTACTCGCCATGGGGCGAAACTTCTCATCGTCAGCCTAAGTGATTGTTTCTGTAAGCTAGAGAGAAGTACCCTTGATTGGGTGCTTCGAACGCCCTTCGGGAAGTGAAAGTGAAGGTTGATCAATAGCTTGAATCAGGACGATGCCGCTTAGAAAAGTCTTCTTTCTTCCTTTTCATTGTGACTCAAAAGCCACAAACAAGGGTTACTATTCAGGAGTGGAATTGCATTCTGTACAATGGGCATTTTCATTTCTCTTTCTGTGCTATGGCTATGGTTGACTTCTGTCTCTCGACATGTAGAGAAGCTGATCAAAAGGAAATAGTCTTCCAGATGGCAAATATGTGAACCATAAACCGTAGATTTACCACCAATTGTGACTCAGGGAGATGAAAGGTAGAGAATGGCTTATTCGTAAAAGAAGGCTCCCAGCCAAATATAGAATAGAAAGGAAGGGGCATCCCCGTGAGAAAACCAGGTGGTGTTACTTTCCTGCTTCCACCTGAACCTGCTTGCAGGCCTTATAGAAAAGTCTTGTATAAGATAACTAGCTTGACAACAGGAATTCTCTAACTTACTTGTAGATAACGAACTTGCTGAAGGAGGTTAAGATAGTTTTCCGTTAATGGGGAGAGAGAAAAAGAGTCCTCGCTTTCATAATCGGTAATCAGAGTCCAGGCTTCCAAAAGCCATATTTTACGACAACCTATGAACCGACTAACTCAACAGCTGGCCTTAGAGAAACTGTCCTAACTTATCCAAGTAGTCCTAATAAATAGCCATGATGAAATACTCTTCCTTTCCCTGCGGCACTCGCTTGAAGGACTCGAAAGCTGACTAATGCTGATAGGAAAACAGAGCTTCCTTCAAACGCTGATCGATACCATCCACCAGAAGAAAACGTGACCGCAACTACTTCCCGAATCAGCACCGTCTGGAGGCTTTGCATCTGTATTTGGAGCTGGGCATGCATCCATTGATTCTAGCACTTGGAGCTTTGAACGCTCGAAAGAGAAATACAATCTCCGCCCTACAAGTGGATCGATAGGTTCATACATCTTGTAGTCGGTGCAGTTCTGGGAAGGAATGGGCTAGTATGAGTTCTGGTTTAGTCAGTAGTTCACTTCTCCCTTCTTGTCCGCAAACAAAGCAAACTAGAAACCTGCTTTTGCTGAAGACAGTGCTCAATGAGAGGAGGTGGGCAAGTATTAGTTAAGGGATATCAGGAAGGAGGTCGAAGAAAGGGGAAAGAGCTTCATCGTCGATTAGCAATTGAAAGTAGGGGAAACTATGATTCTATCGAATGTGCGTATCCATTGGGGCTAGTGAAAGATTACGGTAGGGGAACCCGTTTCACTACTGACTTCGTGTATGAGTGACAAAAAGTAAGGGCAGAATAGCCCCTTCAAAGTAGGGGCTTCACAACCCGCTTCTCTTCCTTAATTTAGTGAATGGTGGGTGCGCAAAGTCTTGAGTTTTGGACCTGTTACGGACAAAAGGAGAAGACAACCATTGTACCGATCCACTACTTGAATCTACGAGGACTAGTTTAGTCGGATCTATTGTTTTACCACTCACTAACAGGACTTTCCTGCTTAGGATTGATAAGATAAGAAGATCGTTTTCTTTCTCTTGCTCTGTATAATAGAAATAGTGTACTAAGGTAAGTTCCATTAAGTTAGGGCTGGTTAGTGAAGTTAAGTAAGAGGGAGTTCTAGTTAAGTATGCCCATAGCTCTTGCTTCTAATTGGTTAGTGCAGGATACTACTCTCCCCGTCCAGTTCTGGAGAAGAGAAAGGTTGCGTTCCTTCTTTTCTTTCAGATAGTGGGATGCGTTGATCTGCTGAATCAAGAAGATCAAGTCCTCCCGGGCAAGGCGAACCTAGTGGTTTCTAGTTCAGTGCAGCCTTTTCCTCAGAGCTATTTGACAATGGGCCCAATGAAGACTTCTTCCCCCCGAGGATAAGTCGATACTAGTTTCTGGTCTGCTTTGGAGAGTAGAAGTCGATATTTGTTTCTGGTCTGCTACTGAACTTCGCATCGCGCTAGGTGAGACGAGAAGTGCCAGCAAAGGCCTCTGTTACGGATTACGGGAAACAAGCAAACAGAACAGGTTTGATAACTTACTCGGGTGCCGGGGCCTCGGATCCAGAGGTTCCAGGAAGGAGGAAGGCTCGTTTCATTATCGAATATCGTGTAGAACTCACTTGCCCTGCCTTTTGCTAGGAATCCTATCGTTATGCTTTGGTCGGGTTATCCCATAAATCAAGGGCCCTACTATTCTATTATTTTTTGTTCAGATCTGAAAGGACAGATAGAAAGCTTAAACCCAGCTTGGGGAGAAAGATGAATCTTGGCGAGAGTAAGGAATCGCACCCTTAGCGTGAGGGGAATAGCCGGTTTCCTTTCCTTAACTAGACTACCTTACGGTAGCTCGACTGGGCACGTCAACGTATGTATTCTGTCTTCCCAATCAAACATTAGTCATTGCAGCTATTTCATCTGGTCTACTAGAGTAGAGAGATCTCTCACTTCACTGCACATCGCACTAACTAATAGCTAGCCGCCTCACGGATCACCTTATTATGTGCAGCTAAAGCGGGGTGTGTGCATTGTTCAACTAGAGCCGAGGAGGACAAAAGAATAAGGAACAATAGGTTCGCTACCCGATTTCAATAGTTTCCTTGATTTGAAATCAATCCAATATCCTTTCGAGAATCTAGAGTGATATCAACAACCTCCTAGTTGAAGTACAGACGAGGAAGCAGCCTATTAGTTTCAGTCCAGTCCAGGAAAGGAGCGGAGCCTATTGATATAGCTTAGTAGAGCTTCGCCATGATAGCAGTTTGTTTTAACAAGTAGTAGGAATGCGTGCTGATGTGCCAAATCTCCTCGTGCTCCTTCCGGATAATCCGAAATCTAGGGGTAAAGGAAAGATCAAGGTTTTCTCCTTGATCAATCGACTTGCCTGCTTCCTTTCATCTGGCCAACGGTTCCTGTATCATTAGCTAGATCTGTTATGTCAACCTCAGAGACAGATGCTTATGTAAGAAGAAGGTATCCCGAGGGGAACATGTCAAGTATCCGCCTGGCATCGAACTCTATTTTATGTATGTTAATGAAAGGTTTAGACTAAAGCGGGGTAGAGGAATTGGTCAACTCATCAGGCTCATGACCTGAAGACAGCAGGTTCGAATCCTGTCCCCGCCTAATCACGTGTACGATTCAATGAAATAGCTATTTGGAGTCCACTGATGATTTGCTAATTGTTTGATGATCCTTGACTAGCTATATAGACCCTAGGAACTTGCATGTGCTATTACTGCTGTATAAAGGAAAGGTGGCTCACGTTACCACTCTCCCCTATTCCTACAGGAAGGAAGAGTCCATCAAATGCAAGTCGCTACCAGTTTCCTATTTTGGATGAATACCATCGCACCATTTGACCTCGAAGTAACGAGTACTCAAGGAATCCTCTGGAATTCCAGTCATGATGATCAGGTACCCGGAGTACATCACCCTCATCAGGAAGAAAAGAGAGAGAAGTGGAGTAAAATGGATTCAAATGCCGCATTGCAAGTGAACAAAAGAAACCAGTGGAAATAGAAAGAGAATGAACAAGTGTATCAATTCATGAGTTAAGGAATACTATTGGGAAGATTGGGTGACTAATATCCTGAGAAAACGATCTCTTGCTTCCCTTGAAACATGCTGAGAGGACCATTTCGATTAGTGAGAAGCTCAGTTCATGGGTCATGACGACAGATCATATCGTGTACCAGTGCACTGTTCTTTAGAGATCTATGTTCAGTGAACAAGAATGTAGTGAGGGGTGCTACTTTAGTGTTATTCCTAGACTGATGAAGTGAAGACTTTAGGCCTCGCTAATAGTGGACCAACTGAGAATGTTTGTTTCTCTTTTCTGTAGATATCTCAATATTCCTTGAAAGCCTTATGAATGGTGGCGAGGATGTGGAAGAGCTAGTCATATAGTCCTTTAAGCTTGATTCCTTTTATCGGTTAGCAAGGAGTTTGAAGCTTGAGTACTTTCATTCAGCTTTCGTTCCTGTGGAATGAAGTTGGTTCAGAGGTCTCAAGTAGATCTTCTCAGACAGCGAGTAATATCTCTACTACACTTTCCTTCCACTTTATGTTGAGCAAGTTCACCTGTTAGCTTTCCCGCCAAAGGACAGCAAGCCAGTAATGTGAATCATCATAGTTTCTGTTTTCAGACAAGTACAGCGTCCACCTTTATCATATTAGCAAATAGCTGATCTTAAGAGATCTCAAATAAGGGACATACTTTTTCGTATTTCCGAATGGAGCAGAATAGTCATTCAACTGATGCTTTGAAAGTCTTAAACGAGGCGATGTGTTTATCTGTCTTTCCTCATTGCATTCCTATACTTTCCTGCTTAGTATCAAAACCATGTGATGGTACACTATTTTGGCTAGAACTTGATTTCTCTAACAACTCAATATGACTTTCTTTTTCGTGTTGAGAAACATGTTCGGATGCAACTTTCATTGAAAAATAAGCATAATGAATTAACTGGCCAGTGGAATTTTATGAAATGAGGGCTCTCGGGAAAGCAAGACTTAAGGAAGGTAGGCAATTTCATACCAAGAAGAGCATTTAAGAACAGCTCATAAGCAATTCCAAGTGGCAGAGATGACTCGAGGGACCTCGTCAGATAAGCATATCCTATAGTAAATGTGGTACCTGGTCCAGTCAACTTGGAAGTAGAAACTGACCACTAGTGGGTGTCAATTCAAAAGTCACTCTGTGGCTAACGCTTCTACTGCTATCGGCAGGGCTTAGTCTCTCGTGGTTCATTTCCACCGGAGAGCATCTGTTTGAATAATTAGCATATATAGTTGATCACTCTAATGACAACGGATTCGATTCGCAAATTTCTCGTGATTGACCGAAGGAAAGGTTAGCGACTGCTCTCCCTACGGAATCTCAAGTAGAGCCATTGCATAGCTGGCAGACACGATGGGCTCAGGGTTTCGACTGCTGTTCATTCCGATCTTAGGTCTCGCTCAGCGAATTCAGAAGGGTTGGGTCCTTTGTCAATGACTTACTTTCCTAGTAGCAGAGATGCAAGAATAACTACTTTCTTCTGCTAGGCTATTCTTTGTTTTTGAATCCAAGATAAGTCATTCCCCAGGGAAAATCTATAATGAGCATGAGGTAACAATTCCATGTTGATCCGAATCAATCCGTATGCTCCCATCTTTCAGAGGATTCCCGCTAAAAGCATACATGTACTGTCCCGAACTCCGATTAAGAAATAAATGGAACCACCTAGACTTTGGGAAAGGGGAGTAGCGGACCTTAGGCCGAGATGTGCAATCCTACGGCACATTCCAGTCATCAAATAAAGGAAATCGCAATCCTAAATCCGGAAAGGAATAACGATTTAGGGCCTGGTTTTACTAGAACAATACGTTCCCCACGAGAGGCGGGCAATGCCCACTAGAGACTAAGAAAGCATGCCTGTGGAGAAGAGGCGTATGCCAAGTCAATTGGTCCGATTGTACAGGCAGATCGATACTTGTTTCCGGTCTGCTTTAGGCAGAGGGCAGAATCTATTGATTGAGGAAAGGATTGTTATCCTACATACAAAGGAAAGAATACCCGGCAAAGTCATTCAATCTCCAATTCTTCCTCACCTGGATCAAGCCCAAGGCGAGAAATACAAGCTTCTTTCCTCTCGGCCTAACCGGTCTTAGCTTTTCCTGTTCACGACTCCGATCTTCTTTCATCCGCAGTTCTTGCTAATGTCTTCACTTTAAAGGGACAGAAGTTTCAAGAGAAATGGTCTCTTTTGATGGGCATTTGTAGATGATGGTTGATACTGCAAACAATGCCTTCTTGACAGCTCTAGCATCACCAGTTATCTATTAAGCATAAAGATACATTCAAGATAACAATTAGCAGAATATAAGAAACAAAGAATAGATATTGAATAAAGAAAAAAAAGAGCAGAGCCTCATAACCGTCCTAATAGAGATAATACCACGTTCGTCTTGTTCTTTACGCCGATCCAACTCGTGCTTTTTAGGATGGATTTCACACGGAATCAAGGGAGGTGCGGGATACGACCCATATCACATTCCTGTGCCATAGCTTGCAAAATCAAATAAATCTATCGAAGCTAGGGTGCCAGGCCTATCAGAATCAGAAGAACAATCCACACTAATGTAACCGTAAAGAAATGGCGGCTCTAACATAGATTTTTCTCAATATGTCATGTTGTTGAAAAATCCTGTGGTAGCATGGGATGATCGGCACTTTAGTTTTAGTTATTGATTTACGCATCACGCATTAACTAATATTTATGGGGCTGGAGACTTCGCTAAAGCATGCACATAAATAGATGAATGAGAGATTACAAGGCAAGGAGATACAGATCTGGGGGTTGACTCAGAACTTGTACATAGGTCAGCTCACTAATGCTTAATAACCAATAAATAGTCAATCAAGAGATATGCACCAGCAAACAACATTATACTTAAATAGTGTATTAGGCGGCAAATGGCACAGAAGAGTTTAGACGATAGATTCTCTACAACAGGTAGGGATCGGGGGTTATACGCTCTTTTCTATAAACAAAGTAGGCTTGTGATTGTCCGCATCCATCACTCAATCATGCAATTCAAAGAAATGGTTTACTTATCTTCTTCTAAAGGATGGAATTGCTAGATTGTCAGTAATATCAATTGAGGAAGAAGCTAGTCCCACTTAAATTCGAAAAGAAGACCTCTATTGTGACAGAAGATTCCTCGCCCACAGCATCTCACTTATTGATTGTGACATAGCTCTCTATCTCCGCTCATAAGAAGATAGCGTTTCATTCACTCGCTCTAGAAACCATAGGAGCTACTATTCCCAAGTTTATTAAGAATGGGCACTCACTGGATTCAGGCTTCCACCGTTCTAGCTTCTCTTCGTAGTTCACTAGAATGTATCGAGCATGTTTATCCGGATCAGGAGGCTTTACATAAATTGCTACGATTGCCAAGTCGAAAAAGAACTGGGCATGAAAGTGAAAGTGGAAAGAGAAGGGAGCGTGACTTGTTTCAAGAATTGGATGCCCTTGTTAAGGAAATCTAGTATAAAAGGATAAATTGGGCCTATTTATCACTTTTGGTACCTAACCACCTGAACTGGGAATCCAGTACCCAACTCTCTACTTTGTTTTTGCACCCAGGGCGAAGACCAAGAGCTGGAGATAAGAACGGAAGAGGAGAAGGTGAGGCAAGCCATGCTATCAACAAATCCTATAAGCATGCGATCCATCAGCCCGGTCCGGTCCTTTGATTATCGATCTGGAAAAGAGAGAAGAACCGGAGATGGGGGCAGATCCTTCTAGAGATGGACGCGCTTTTTGACTCGAGAAAGTACTAATTAATTAATAGGGGCGCACTTGAGGTGCAAGCCGTTTCTTGTTGCGCCAGAGGAGAAAGCGTGTCGACTGGCTCTAGTGAGTGGTCTTTAACAAACCTAGTCTAATCTTAGCCAACAGCCGATCTCTCTTGATCGATCAATAGAATATGAGACCTCCGGGTCAGCATTTCCTGTATCTGGTTTCGGGAAAGCTAAGCTATTCGTTACAAAGGAAGCAAGTTAACCACGAATCGATGAGTGTGTATCACTTTGAGATGGAGAAAGCGGCTTTCTTGCCTTCACTATAAATGAAGAAATTTTTAACTGATCTTGACGTCTGCCTGATACTGGATGCGGTAAAAGCTCGAACGACCTTCAACCACTCCTGCCTGCCTGCCGGAACTATTAAGCTGATAGGAATGAGAAACAAGCTGAGCTGAAACATTACGGGCAGCTACATCTAGGCTTATAGTAAGCGATTCAAACTCTCTCTTTAGTGGACACACACGACATGATAAATGTGATGGAAGGCTGGAGACATCGCTCCATCGGGCATTAGACAGAAGCCAGTGGTATCCAGAGTGTGCTACCCCGGCTGGACCAAAAAGGGATTAATACTACTTCAAAGTCGAAAATCCGGTAACCGTGACCGCTACGGTGAGCAAATGCATCATCAGTGCTGTATTTAAATTGTGTGCTATCCTTGAAAAGGGCTTCACATTTGGATGGAATTGCAACATGCAGGCTTTCTGACTACCACTGATGCTTGCTGTGGGCTGGGCAAGTATGGTGGCCTATTCATATGTGTTCTTCCACAGATGGCGTGCAGCGACGCGTCAAGCCATGTCTGGTTGGATGAATTCCACCCGACAGATGCTGTGAAAAAGTTGTACAGCGAAGGTGAAAGAAAAGCAATTCCCTGAAGAACTTGCAATGCTGCATCAAAATTTCCCCTCTGATATTCCAGTCTTCCCAGCAAATCGGGCCTCCTGATATACAATCAAATAAACCTTACCAGTGAGCAAATCAGCAAAAGAAACTACTACTATTTCCTTTGAAGAGAGAGGGGTTCAGCCAAACCCAAACCTCATAATTTATCTCTCTAAGGTCTGATTCCACTTCATTTACGTGGCTATCATCAGGCGTCGCTTCTCGATTTCCTGTCCTCGAAGAACCATTTGCTGAGAAATCCCGTGTTGCAAGAGATTCTGGCGATCGAGGCATCTCTTCAAACTTGGATTGGTCCCCGCTGCAAGTACATAACATGATGGCAGCCATTTTCTGCTTTGCGGATACTTTCACTTAATTTAGATTAAAAATGTCATCTCTGTCTGAAGATCTTCCCTTGGGGCCAATGGTATTGACCATTCATCAATAAGAACCTGGGAAGGAGATGATGTAAGGGTCGGCAACAATGAATAAGGAATCGATCGGAGTTCCAGGCACAAAACAATTATACAGAACTGGGTATACCAAACAGTTGATCAGCAAGGCAAATGTCCACTAAACCAGCTAAACGGCTCACGAATTGTTTGGAATGCGACGGCAAATGTGATCTCCCAGCAATATCTCGAGTCCAAAACCTCACCCATCTACATATATCATCATCTGCGGCAAGAACATAGCAACACCAAAATCCTACCAGCAACTGCAGCAATGCACCCTCCTCACGACAGCCAACCATCGACGGTGTCAGACTATGATTCAGTTGCAGTACTACTCCTCTTTGTTCTGTTTCATGTTTTTGGCGGTTTCGTTCTTGTGTCTGAGTCCGAAGAAGACGGTGGATGTTGATCCAGTAGCAAAATTTTGCTTCCTGTTGCAGGATTTATGTATCGTGCCGTGCGTAGTAGTGGTAGAGTATGTTCATGTGATTGATCACTAGCCTGGCCGATATGGTCGAGGAGAACATCGGTTATTTTGCTCTTCATCTAGTAGCTGAACCATTATATGATATGATCTGATCTGAATGGATGCAGTTTTGCTTTCTGCTGCTACAATGCTTCTTGCTCTGCTCTGTCTGGTAATTTCTCCTCTGTGGAATGCCCTTTAGCTCTGTGCTGCTATATTGCTCCTTGCGCTCTGCTATGCTAGTTCACCGCTGTATACGACCAAGGAGAATTGGTTTGCACCAGAGACTAGTAGGAAATCCTTGCAAAACAGAGCTTTCTTAATTAATTAATTGGCCATGTCATGTCGCTGCACCTGACTGAGATCAGCATACTTGATTCATTCTGTATTTTGGTGAGGTGTCCTGGCCCTCTTTTTTTCTTATACCTATATATATATATATATTATTTGCGAATCGTCCGGACGACTCAGAGATTGTCCGTCTTATTCCTTCATTTCATATATTTTTTTTTGGTAAGATCTATTGACATCAAAATATAGCCATAAACATACTTCCACCTTCGGTGGGCTTCTAACTCAAGTTTTCCGGAAAGGAAAATGGTCATACAGTCGCAAAAGCTATGGTACCAATCGAGCAAAGAGCCATTCTAGAGCGAGACCACCGAAGAGAGGTCGGCCCGCCATCTGCCGCCGAAGGAAGAATTGTTGGCGAAAGTCAGGTAGTAGGAAGCCCGCCCCCTCTGTCAGACCACGTACCATCGTGCCTGGCGTAGATACGGACGACATGGATAAAATCCAGGTTTATGTACGACATGCTCTTTCCTTCCTTCATTCGGTGACGCACAGAGGTGGCAGAGTCTTGTTCCTGGAGTCGCTCACAACTTTTGGGAGCACCGAGATCCTGAATAAGATGCTGCACGAATTGGCTGAGGTGTTGGGAGCCCCCAATAGAGAAGGACGATGTGGAAAGGTATGGTGGGAATACAAACAGGCCTGGACAGAAGAAGTAGACGAAAGACCTCCAGGCTGTGTCGTCATTCTCAATCCTGAAAAGGGAGCTCATAAACGCCTATAAAAGTAGAAATGTTTTAGTTCGACCCGAGCTAGTCAGCGACTTCAATGCCTTAAGCGATCTCGATGTCCCGATGCTTTAGGCTCCCGGTAGCAAAGCAGGGTTCCAATCATACCTTTCTAGTGCCAAGCACAGAAACAATCCATGGTTTCGTGTCCCGAACAACACTTTCATCCCTTGAGGCTCCCTCTTCTGTACTTCTTCATCCTCCGAGTCCCATCTCTATTCTGTGTAATAATTGTACCCGCCGGGTAGTAATTTGCTTCTCCACCCCTATGGGAGATCACTAGCTCTCTCCTGCCACAACAGCTTCCATTTTGGAACTTCGGTATTCTTTTACTCCGCGTCTGCAAGGCTATCGTCACCTTCGCTATATACCTTTGTTATCACTGCTTCTTCGCTCCAAAACTACCTCCTCTTTTCTAAAAAAACTGTCGTTAAGCTCCCTTATTCTGATCTGATTGATCGGTGTATTAAAAGCAACATGGCACCTTTTGACAAAACTTGAGTTTGAAGAGGTCAAGGTTGGATTGTACCTAACAGGATTTGAGTGGCCTTCTCTATTTAGAGCCAATCGTGGTTCGGGTACCGAGTCCTAAAAGTGTTTCATCTGGTTCCGAAAGAGCTGGGTCGTGCCTCGTTGGAGTTGCTGAAGTTGTTAAGCGATGGAGCGAATCCGTAATAGAACTTGCGCCCAGTAAGCAATTGAAGTAGTGGTCTCGAATTCCTTAACAAAAGTAAAAATGAAAGTAAGGACATGGGAGAAGCAACATCTCATCTGGTCTGGTGACGGGTGCAGGCCTTGCTTGACTGTATGGCCTTTCTTTTGTTCGTTCGAAGCGGCTATTCCTGATTCAGAAAGGAAAGGTATGTGGGTAGACATTGAGTTAGAGATTGAATGAAGGGGCACACTAGAGAAAAGCAAGGACAAGTAGCTAGTTGACTAACGCTTTCGAGCACGTACGCTGGCGCTCTTTGATAGAGCATTATCTACAACCCTGAAGCGAACTATGAAAAAGAAATCTAGCAGTCTCTTCCAGCAATGAATTGTAGCAGGGCTTGGTCTCGAAAGGTATAGATACCACCAGAAGCTTGGAAAGAAGAAGGAATGTCGACCTACCGCTCCGTGGGCTTTGAACCTTGCTTTTCTGTCAAATTCTCAGACGCTATAGCTGTGTAAAAACAGTACTCGATTTCTCACTAGAAAAAACAACAGTCTTTATTGTTGTGTGCATATTAGTCACTGATTATAGCTTTGAATAGGACAAACTACTTTAGTAACTCTTGACTATTGCTTGAAACAAGCGTTGAAGCAATGGAAAGAAGCGAACGGTTAAGCTAATGCAGCAAGAAAAGGGATGCAGCAAGTGTCCAAAAATCGGATATGCCCGGTGAAAATTATAAACAAGGCTGAGGAAGGATTTCGTACTGCCACAATGCTCTTGATAGAAGGAAGCATGAATACCGAAGGCCTACCTAGTTGAAATAGGAACAGCTATGGAAGTCCTCGGCCAAACGAATATTTCACGGAAAGCCGACAAGGGATTTTCTTAATAACTGGGCGCTTTGATTCTTTGGAACAACTCGATGAATTTAGTAGATCTTTTTAGGAGGCCTTCCATGACCATAGATCGAACCTATCCCATTTTGACAGTACGATGGTTAGCTGTTCACGGATTAGCTGTACTGGAATGACAACACATATGAGAATCTGTACACGATACAGAATAACGACACGACACGCAATCTTATGACTACAGTATGGCCTTCATCTTTGACAGCAATCATGACAGGCCGCGGTATTAGCGTTAGAGAAAGGAAAGGACTTGAGGTCCGTCCACCTACAACTAATAAAGCTCCGCCTTTGGGGACTACTACAACAGATAGGCATTTGAAGGACCAAACCACCTACTGAGGACTTTGACACCCAGCCCTTAAGAAGCAGAATCTACAACTTTGGGATACGTATTTACAGACTGCAAAAGATAGATACAATGCTGTTACCCACCATGCATGCAAATCTTAGTTCTATGGACTACTAGTACCAGGAACGTCATCTACTACTGCGAAACTCCCGGGGGACGCTTTTCTAACTGGTTTAGCCTCTAGAGTGGGGAGGAAGAACACCCTCTAGACCAGGATAACTTACTAATTCAATTGACAAAGCGTCCTATTTGCTAGATTTCTAGTCGTTAGCTCTTAGTGAAGACGAATTGCTATCATCTGCGGGCGGCCCTCATTATTGAATTTATCCGCCTTCGATGCAACCAAATTCACTATTGACTTACGAGTTTATGCATGCTTCATTCCTATATCGGCATGTATTATCCGTAGGCTGGTTGTGAGACATCTTCCTCTTAGTGCTACAAATGGCTTCTTCCTTAGTTCTTTATAGCTCTTTCACCTCTTTTAGACTCTTTGCAATGTTTAGTGCGGGGAACTCTACACTATTGTACTCAGATGCTATTCCTTCAAGAAAGTATCGGAAAGCAAAAAGGGACTCGTTCACCGTATCGCGTCCAATACAGCTATGCCACAAGTTGACCTAACCAACTGGTAAACAAAACCCAAGTTAACGGATCGACCTAGGAATAGGATGAATAGAACCATTGAATCGTCACCCAATGGAGCAGAGAGCCTTCCTTTAAGAAAGAAATAACTCCCTACAACAACCGTGTTTCGAAACTCGATTCATTATCATACGAGAAATTGCATGACAAGAACCTTCATTCCTACAGAGAGGTTGAAGCTAAGTTTCAAGACCTAGTACGGGCAAAGCGCAGTTCAAAACCGAAAGGATCAAAGAAAAGGGAATATCACGAAGGTAAGCACATTCTATTTTTCTTAATTGACAAAGCAAAGGGAGTTATCAACCCTTTTTTCCGAAACCCTATAACGGCTAGTTCCCAATGCTCGGCTTCCTACCTCCTCTAACAAAATCAAAGGTAATATCCTCCGTTTTCCAAGAAGATAAGTTCTACGGCAAAGGATGTCAACGGAACAGTTTCGGCAAAGGCAAAGCCCGGGAGAAATCCAATAGCGTATGGCGATAATGTCATCCCCACCGAATCCTCATCTTCAAAGCATTTTCTTGCAAGGGCCTATCGCGAAAGAACTCAAGCCAATACTTTTGCATTTTCATGTAGTAGATCCTAGGAAACATACGTACGAGATATTTACAGCCCTTCTTCGGCAAGGGTATCCGGTAAAAGGAGGACGGTTCCTAATCTTTTGATCGGCAAAGGGTTCGATGCATTAGTTTTCGACTATGAACGAGTCAATCAGCTAGATCTACTTGCGGCAAACGGCACCTTCCTTTCCCAGCCAATGGTACGTAAGGCAATGGTTGTTATTGAAGTTCAGATCAGATCAGGGAATACCCTAGGTTTCGGCTTTTTCCACGGTTCCGTAACGGTAGGTTTCGGCTCCTCGCTACATCCCTTCCGCTCCTACTAAGGACGCTGCTGAACCGATAGAATTTGCCGAGCGAGCACTACCATAACTTATGGTATCTGACCAGTGTTAAGCATTAGCCATCCAGGGAATGAAACTATGCGACTACCTGCGCTGTCACACGGCTCCATTTATCGAAGAAAGGGATCAGACTGCTGCCATTAAGGCAATGAAATTGACGAGGAAGAGTAAGGAGTTTGGCTGCGCCAAAGCAGAGGAACGGAGGGAAGCAGCCGCCGCTGCACGGGTCCTGCGCATTATCAAAACCAGGCAATGTAGTCAATGAACAAAAGTTTCGTTTACCACTGGGGTTCTTCATATGCACAGTCAGCTCAGGTAACGTCCAGAGGTGTTAATACAAAGCAAGAATTGGATTCTAAGTATTGCCATTTCGTGTTCAGAAGTCTGAAGCACATCATTTGCGGGAAGCAGCGAGGAAGAAAAGCGTACCGTATTGACGGTAGTGCAGAATGATCTCCGTCACGATATCGTACGTATCTCCAGAGCACGAACGTACGGTATACAACCGAGTTGCCCGACGTCGGACACAACAAACTTTCGAGCACCCTGTTCATTTAGCCTCTTAATCGATGGAAAGAAAATAGAGGTCTGCAGCAAACAAGAGCAAGCGACACTAAACTACAGTAGTGATAAATTGGCGGAACCTTCTGATAAAATGACAGATTGGAAACCAACACCAACACGTCCAGAAAGTATGAAGGATAAGGCTTCTCTCGTCCAAAGAACGGTACTGAAGGCGAAAGATACTCAAAAATATGTCATTGGATCCAGCTGCAACAATGAAGAGCGCCGTCTTGAAGAAATCACTTGCTGCTTCCTCCACCATGTTCTCCAGTATCTGGTCTTTTCGAAGTAGCTTATTAGCTGATAAGCACTAGCTGAGGCATCTAGCTGATGAGGTAATCTCTGCATATAATACCAACCAAGTTGGTTGTTGTTACTACATGCTGCGAGCATTTGGGAAAATGACAGAAACATAAAATGGGTTTCTAGCTGCATAAGCACAATTATACAGAAAGCAGTCTCCTTTATTCGTATCTGGGGAAAGGGTTGGTTCTCCAAATTCTCTTTAAAGAATGTTAAAGCAGTACTGTAATTTTCTGGTGAAATGGAAAGTGGTTGCTACCATATTGTTTGTAGTGATTACATCATAATCCTCATCTTCAAAGCAAGGCTATCCACCAGGGCTTCCAATGCTAGGCTAACCTCGGCAAAGAACCCAAGGGATTTGCAAATTCTTGAATCGATAGACTTTCGTACAACGGCAAACAAACAGACGCGATAGAGGGTTTTACGCTACTTCACAGTCAGCAGCAAGAGTGGATGGTATAACTCTAGCCAGCAGGCGGGAGGGAACGAAGCTCTTTCCTGATCTTGAGCTAGAATCCCTGACGTTGGTTGATTTAGCTGTGGTGTAGCTTAGGATCTTAAAGCTATGCAGCTGGGTTGATCCCTATCGATGGAATGGAGCTTATCAACTCATGAATAGCATGGATCGCCTTCTACTATACCGGGCTAAGGTGCAACAATGGAAGCATACCATGGATAATCCAGAGATACATCCTACCTATGCCGAGAGCACAAAGATCAAGCTAAGTAAACAGGTCTAGTTAAAGCCCACTGGAGTAAGGAAAATACAATAGGTTGCTTTTTTTCCCACCATACCTGGCAATGATTGGTATCCCTTGATATGTTAACACAAACTAACCAGTTGTCCCTTCCCCTAGAGGGGTTTCCTATATGGATTCGTTCCCCTGAGCATCTTCCATGAATTGACGTATATTCACGTAGCGATAGCGGTATCTTTTGATAGAAGCCCACATACCCACTCTTCTATCCCACCTATCCACATAGGGTATCAGTGGCCTCGTGATCTCCATGAACAGAGATCACTACACAAAAACTGCTTATGTTTCCAAATTAGTCCAACTTCGTACCTTTCCGGCATAAACCGTATATCTCAGAGAGGTCGTATTTCTGTGGGTTGGTAGTAATGGAATGGTTTCATTATCTAAAATGAAGAACATTTCCCACCAAAAGATCAGTCCAATAATACCACTCACTGGTAAATAGCGCAATACTTCTTCGTGAATCTCCGCTATTTGAATATTGAACATCATAACCACGAATAGGAATGAAACGGCAATAGCTCCTATATGAACTACTGGGGAGATCATAGCGGAGAAGTCGAGACCTAACAAAATAAGTAAACCAGAAGTGTCGCAAAAGACTAGGATGGGAAACAAAACGGAATGTACCGGTGAATGGAAAATTGATTCTTGGGTAATTTTACTCTAGAAAAAAGGAGGAGAAAGACCCTCGCTCACGTCGGCAGGCCCCGTAGGGGCAGTTGACGGAGGAACCAGGGCGGAAACTTCCCCACCAATTGGGTAGATGGAAGCTATATACATATAAATAAAAGGGACATACATAGGTACCCACGGAATGGGTATAGGAAAAAGCGGCTGGCCACTCAAATAATGAAAATGCAATAGAAAAAATAGATTCATTTGATAAAAATTCTGCAATTGAAAAAATAGATTCATTTGATAAAAATTCTGCAATTGAAAAAATTGATTCATTTGATAAAAGTGAAAGTAATGCAGATTAGCATTAGCGGTGAAATAAGGGATACTTGAAATTGGATTAGGGTTAGGGGGAGGAGGGTCATTTGGAGATTCTTCTTCTTCCAACTCCATGTAATTAGAACTCACACTTTCGCCACTCAAAGCCGGTCCATTGACCGAATTTGGGTATGACGACGAAGGGTCAAATTCGATAAGCATCCCGTCTATTGATGATGGAAAAATCCAAGGATCCATCGTTACTTCCCATCTTTTTCAGCTCTGCTCCCGAAAAGAGAAAGGAGACTGATCTTGACGTCGGCGTTGGTTTTTCCAACGAAACATTCTTTCACGAACTAAATGCTAGTTGCCTTGTAACGCATACACTGGATTGTCCGGTGAGTGAGCCTACGACCACCAAACTCTTTTCAGGAGATAGGTCTACCGTTGCAAACTCATCTGCTTGTAAATTCATTGTGTAAAATAACTCGTAAATTCATTGTGCCAGAATTGATCACTGATCAGGTGTGATCAGTCTCATCCGTCTAAGGATCCGGTGCGATGAGTCTCATCCGTGTAATATTTTGGAATTCCTCTTCCAACTCGTCCCGGAATGGGCGTTATGGCAAAGAACAAGAAGAAAAAGACAGAAGGAATTTGTCCAATAGTAACAAATGGTGCCTCCACAGGTTGACATCCGATCCAACCTAGTAGTAAGCAATCCGCCAAAAGCAACCAAAATATTCCTTGGTGAATCGGTCGAAAACTTGAACTACGCACATACATTTCTTTAAAAAAAGGTAAAGCCAAGAGAGATATAAAAACTGGTGCTATTGCGGCTACACCTCCCGCTTTGTCAGGTATACTGCGAAGAATGGCATGGATCGGTAGGAAATACCATTCCGGCACAATATGAGGCGGGGTGGGCATCGGATTAGCAGGTATATAATTGTCGGGATGCCCCAAAACATTAGGAGCAAAAAAAATCCAAATGGAAAAAAAGATAGCAGAAGCTACCCGACCTACAAGATCCTTTACATAAAAATAAGGGTAAGAAGCAATTTTATCCATCTCAGAATGTACACCCAATGGATTATTTGATCCATATTGATGCAATGCGGCCAGATGAAGAAGACTGGCGCCTACTAAAATAAGGGGGAGTAAATGATGGAGACTAAAAAAACGATTTAAGGTGGCATTGTCCACGGAGAAACCACCCCAAAGCCAAGTCACTATGGTATCTCCTACTACTGGTATGGCGCTAGCTAAGCTTGTAATTACTGTTGCTCCCCAAAAGCTCATCTGACCCCAAGGTGGTACGTATCCTATAAAAGCTGTCACAATCATTAATAGGAATATGACAACTCCGAGACACCGAACAAATTCCCTAGGACTGCTATAACTCGCATGATATAGACCACGAAAAATATGAAGGTGAACCACAATGAGAAACATACTTGCCCCATTAGCATGCATATAACGGAGCAACCAGCCCCCTTCAACATCTCTCATAATGTGTTCTACGCTGTTGAAAGCTAGATCCACATGAGGTGTGTGATGCATAGCTAAAAAAACGCCAGTCACTATCTGAATGACTAAACAAATACCTGCTAACGAACCGAACCCCCACCAATAACTAAGATTGCTCGGGGTTGGATAATCTATCAAATGCTGGTTAAGTGTGGAGTATATAGGTTGTTTAAGAAGAGAGAATCGTTGGTTCCTTATAGTCATTTCTCTTTTCTATCGTTACAACTCCTCTTCCCCCTTATTTACCCCCTTGCCTTGATGGAAATTGGAAAGGAGAGAATTTGAATAAAGTAACTCTCGGAAACTCTTATTGGACGAGAGAGAGTCAATATTATATTGGCGCGGGTTCTACCAACTAAACGAATAAGTTTTGGATTGGTCTTTCTTATTAGGCCCCCGTTTTAGGGGGGGAGACATGGGAGTTCCTTGGCTCGAGAAGCTGAACCTCCATTCTCATACCGCGAACCCAATAGTAAAATCCAGCAAATAAAGCAAAAACGGCTCCCATAGAAAGTACATAATGGAAATGGGTAGTCAGTATTGGTATAAGATCTATTCCCATGTTCCGATCTTTTCATTTTATGTACCCATTTCTTGGGTAAAATCTCCCAACACCCGCCCCTTCATACTTGGGGGGCGTAGTTGACTAAATCAATCCAGTTGCTAACATCAAGGAATAACCAACTATGAGGTCCACGTAACATGACATCATAATAAGTCTCTCTTAGAAAGTCTGGCATTACTATTATGTTTTCGTTCACAGCCCGAAGAAGGTCAGGCATGTCCCATTGTGCGGGTATCTGTTTCCCTTCTTGCTCCACTAATCTTGTGCATTCTGCACAAATCCTCATAAACAAGTCGGAAGCCTCCGGCGGAGCGCTTTCCGCATCTGACCTAGTTGATGAGAGACTAAAAAAAGACATATTAGTTTGAGTTTCTTGATAAAAGCGTATATCACTGGACGTGATATCTCCATAGAGAATCAAATCTCTATCATTCATTGGAATTTCCCATTTTTATTCAGCTCTGCTCCCTAAAAAAAGGGGGACTTTCTAAAGTGACTGGGTTTTTTACCCAAGAACCTGCTATTAAAGAGAAAGAGACAGACTAACAAGAAACAGCCTTGACTTATTCCTACCTGGGACTGAACACCTACACAATAGAGATTTGAAGAAGTAACAACATTGTTCTTTTTAAGTACAGTAAGATTTCGACAAAAAGAATGGGGGTCTTCCCCTCGCTTTGAGGGTCGCTTGAATTTGAGTTCGTTTGCTGGTCAGGATCGCCTCGAAAGCCGTTTGCGGGCGCATACGTTTTCTCGCTTCATTGTTATACGATTTTTTTCAAACGAGATCCCTACCTACGACATAATTAGCGGGTCAGCCTGCCTTTAGCCTTGGAAGAACTATTTGGTTGGTACTTGATAATTTCTATCTGTGGCTACTCCGCGAGCCCTTGCAAAATGGGACTTCCCTAGCTATCAGTCTAAGAATGCTTCAACGAGAAAACAAGCTGGCACATGACATCGTCTACCAACTGAGCTATTTTCATCGCCATTGAAGCAAGTTTAACGCAAGCTCTACTCCCGGAAAGACATGAACTCGGTTCCCGTACTGGTCACATGCAATTAGAGCCTATCATCCGCAGATATGGGGCGTATGTCTTTACTATACGCATATTTTTATTCATCCGTGATAAATGAGTGCTTCTCAATCGTTCCAGTCCCATCCTTGCGTCTCTCTCCCGGTCATGCCGTCTTCTTCGAATCCTCCTTTACGATGGTGGTATTTTAGATAGCCTGAAAGGCCCCGTCAGCGATAGAAGCAATGGGTTTTTTACTTGCGGTAGACTGTACCTTTTTTATTTATTTCTTACCAAGACTCTCTTCTACGGAATTCCTGGCGTAAACCCCCGGAGGGCGTGCCCCGCAGGGCGTTTGTTCAACATAACAAGAGCAGAGCTTCAAATCAGCTCATTTTCTTTCTCATGTAAAAATGGGTACTCCGCTGCTTTGTTTTTTCCTGAGGATACCAACTTAACCGATGGAATGGAATGCATTCATCATCGGTATGGATTTGATACCAACTCCCTATCGTTCTTTCGTCTATTATGAGATTAAGACATTAACATGCGCCAGTAACATTAAGCATGATCGTATCCGGAGGAGCTAGATTGTCAAAAGATAAGGAAACCTTAGATGCTTCATGATTTTCTCTTTGGCTCGATTGCTTTATATTTGTCTTATTTTATGAAGGCCTAAGAATGGAAGAGAATGAGAGATATTCATGTTATCGCGAGCCGCAGGAGACGACTAGTCATGTACAACCATTTCGATCGCTTTAGCGTGCTGTCTTCTTGTCTCTACTCGAGATCTATTCTATAATTTGACATGTGTGGCATGGGGGCCGGCGGTATTGTGTGTTGTTGAAACACTGGTAGCGAAAACTAGAGTGGAATGCTTGACGAAGACACTGGGGTTCCATGACGGCTACGCTGTAGACAGTGAGGGACGAAAGCTAGGGGATTTCCCAAAGTGGTCATACTCTCTTACTGAGTTATCAAACCTGCCTGCACCAGCCAACCTACCGCGACACTTGGTCGGTACGTGCTGTTTATCTCCACGCTATCTGTGACAGTTAGCACGCTCCTTTATTACAATCTGTGTATTATTCAACTTAATTAGATAAAGGCCTCTCATTATTTGTTTAAATCTTTGCTACTTACAGATGTGATTGGTGTCGGGAATCCTACCCAAACTTGGAAAAGAACTATTCTATTTGGCACTTGAGAAACCGATATAGGATTTAGGTCGTCCCGACCAGTAACAAAAGGGAAATTGGGCCCATTCACAAGAAATGAGAATTCTCGTTCGTATAGTATAAAAGAAGGAGGTCGGCACCGTGCTTTGGACAAATTGACTTTCTTCGCCATTCTCCTTTTTCATCTATATACACAATTCTACTTGATTTGCCCTTGAATAGTAAGCCCCGGAATTACTAAATTGTATGGTTGTTTTCCGCGTGGTGAGCAGGATCCAACCCATCGAGCGGTGGCCCTATCCAACGGTTGGTTCTTGTTATAATGGTTGGGGAGACCTTTGATTGTGAATACCAAGTGGAACAAGCGAGTAAAGAGGGAAGGCAGTCTAAGTTTCCAATCCAGTGTCCTAAGCGCCCTGCTTTCGTCTTGATTTATTGCATAGGTAGTGTGCAGCTGCTGCCCGTTTCAAACTTGTACTCCTCTGGTAGTGTAGTAAAGCCCATTAGAAGTGAGATTCGTTGATTCTATCAATAATCTTAAACTTAAACCTCGTGAAGCCCTACCCTAGGTAAAGGGCTTCTGCTACCAGACGGATTGAGTGAGGAAACGTATGCACGGCTTCACTATTTAGTAAGGGCAGCGGCTTTAGAGTAGGAAAGGGTGTGGCCATAGTTTCCTGCACACCGAAGCTATTAGTGACCCGCTTTGGAGACTCATCCCAGGGAAAAGGTAGGAGCGCCAAAAGCATCTGTTGGTGGGTAATCAGCGGAGCAGCTTCTTTACACGCCGAAGTAGATATGTATGGTCAGGGGAAACCGACAAAGGAACCATAAGCTAGAATACTGGTATCAAGAGATGACAGGTACAACCCCATCTTCTATTCTGAAAGGAAAAAAGAAGAGGTGCACACGGCTAACTAATCTAAATAATGAGTGAGAAAAGACCTTCCTTCGTGGGCATTGACCGCTAAAGATGCCACTGCTTCTCAATCCGAGACAACAACTAACGCTTCTTTTGGTGTTACTACCCCAAACCCCAATCATTCTGTTCGCTCATACCACGTATCAATAATCACTCCAATCTGACACCTGCGCCATGTTTCTCGATCAAAAATGAATGAACTTCTGGTTCAGAAACCAATCGTGTGGATACGTGGACACAATGGGATTATTCCTGCGAGTAAGAAGCGTTCACAATCGGGTAATTCGTACCTCCAGCTGTCTAAAAATAAATATCTCACCTAGCAGGAACCTAAATCCCAACTAGATTAGATGGAAATGCGTATCATGTGAGGAATCAATCCTACACTCCTTTCTGGTTATTTGAAAGTCGTGCTAGCATTCTTTTTTATAAACAGGAATGGAAACAGAGCTTTAGCCTTACTTAGCTTTATAAAGAGAAACAACTTATCTCCTTTCCTTTGCAACATTACCGAAGGAAGCTCGACGTAAGGATTGCATACTTTCTCTTTATAGATATTATTGTTATATATAACTTGTGTCTTTCATCATGACTAGGGTTTCGTTTCCTCGCGCAGCAGTGAGTACCCATAGTATCTATCGTTTACGGCTAGGACGCCCTCTAATCCACCTCATGCTAGGAATCCATCTCTATGCTTTGGTTGGGGTCTAGCGGATTCAAAGCCATCGGATCTTAGTCAAATGCACTTTTTTCCAAAGAAGACAGATTGAGAAAGGCCTAGCGGTATTAAAGCAAACCAAGCCCTGACGACTCCTTTCCTTTTTACAGGTGTACAGGACCCGAAGGGAGAAATAGACCCGCACCGGACGAGTTAAGCGCTAGGCGTTTTCTCGCTGGTTAGCGCATCCGTGTACCATGGACCCCATAACCCATTGTATGCCCTAAAGCCCTGAACCCCACTTTCTCCGCCTTTCGAAGGTCATACCACTAGTGTAGTACTGAAACGAGGATTGCGCCTAGCGTAGGACACCTAACTTGACTCAGCATCCCTTGCTAAAAACAAACAAGGTGGGTTTGTTTAAACAATGGGTACTTCCGGAATCGAAGCCAAACAAAGGGCGAAGCCTAGGACTTGAAAGAAAACGGAAGCAGTGATACGAAAACCAAAATAAGAAAGAATTAGACGAATAGGACTATCTTATCCACAGTGTTTTTCAACACACCCTCATCAGATCATTTACGCGGGTCTGACACAGGCAGTGAATAAAAAACTATAGACGATATAGATTCGTAGCTCTCGTCGTCTCTTACTCGCTCTAGAAATAGGTGGTGATCAGGAACTTAAGCTCATAGAAACGGAATGTTACAGAGAAGGTAAGGCACTACCAGTTACTTCGCCTTGTGCTATAGAGTTCAAAGAGCCGGACGTAGGTAGCTCTATAAATACATCACCAGCGTAAGTTCTTTCTCTCAGGTTCTGTCTGCTCCGAGTGAAGGAGTTGGGAAGTCAAAAGATGCTCCGAAGGAAGATTCCCACCTTTGTTCAGCTATTGAGCTGAGCGCACTACACTAGGTCGAAGTCCGTTGCTTGTCATTTTCAAGGTGACGACACCGCTCGAGACATTGGTTCACACGTGGGTTCGAATCCCAAAAGCCAGATCGCTTACTAATCGCGAATATAGTTACTCGCTCGATTTCTAGGAATTTGAGTTGCTCAAAAGGAGTTGCTTGTTTGTTACGAACCAGTGAACCTACTCGCTTCCTCGGAACCAGAACTTAACCGGATGCTGGCGACCAGACCCCAATCGTTGAACTCGCTTTACCCACCGATAGGAACCTGATTAGTAGGTTTAATAGAATATTGATTTCTATTTCTTGTTGCTAATGGACATCACATCGTTCGCTTGCGGCTGAAGTGGAGATACGGCAGTAGATCCGGAAACCAAGCAAGGGATAACATTTCTTAACATCCACCCCCATACCGCCTATCTAGGGGGCTTCATGGATAGATGCGGGCTTTCTTTGTGCATATGGTTTAATGATTCATACATACCTTCTCTTCTCTGATGAATATCCCTATTCTGGATCTATTGCCTTAGTTCATAGCATAGGTTTCGCTTGAGGTGGAGCGCTAAGCAAGAGAAAGCGTTATCGCTATACGAAAGGAAGGGGAAGATGCCTACTTAACCGTATATCTGCCTTTGTGGCTGAGCACAAGAAATGACACTCTACCTAGTAATAAGCATAACAATAGCAGCACGATTACCTTGACTTTCCTTCTTCCGGACTAGAGAGATAGTTTCGACTCTGGTCCCGGCACTTGTCCTATCATACCTTCTCTTGTGGCTTTAGACTGTGTATATACTTGACCTTGCCAAGCAGAAGAAGCAGAAGCCCTATTGGAATCCGAGTCAGGGTCATTGTTGTTACAGTTTCCCCTTTTGGTAAAGGTTGGGTTGAAGGGATTGGGATTGGCTTATCGAGATGTGCGTGTATCTCATATCGTTCTAGTGACTCCGCTTTCCTGACCAGGGAACTGCTATCTCAAGGATAGTCAAGTCCCGGATTCGAAAGTCGACATGATACGCTTGATTGGTCTGGCATCGCCGGTTTCGCAGGATCACTTATGCTATTTCGAGAACAGAACCTGGCCCATGGGGAAGAAGTAGTAGCCAATGCCGAAACTACTTGCTTGCTTTTACTTTCCGACGCCAATGCCAACAAGTGCTTTCCTGACTCGAGAACGAGTACATACGCTTTCTCCGATGCTTGCTCTTGTTACGAGCTTCTACCCGACCGATTAGCCCAGAGCACTAATACGCTTTCTTTCCTCGAACAAGTACCTTTCCTTCGAACGAGAATGCCAACTGCTTCCTTCCAACAATCCAATACGAATACGAATGTACGAATGACAGGCCATTCCCCGGAGTAGAGTAGAAATGAATTCATTCACATCTGCTAGAAACCAGAGCCTGAGCTATGAACCGATCTAAGAGCGGACAAGCAAGCCTATTCCTATTGTTTTGGGTGGCAGATTCCATATGTTATTTCTCATTGCGAATACAGATTCTTCTTGTACCGTAGTAGCTCGACTGCTTTCCTGACTTGACTCGATAACTGCTTTCGCTTCCCCAATCCCAGAGCATCCAAGAGATTCGTTTCCACACGCCTGATCCGCAGTTCGATTCGTGCCGGTGCCGGCAAGAGATCCTGTTCCTGTTGGGCAAGGGATTTGATAGCTATCAAGCCAGCCGCGTTAAAGCACTCGCATCTGTTTTCTTGCTGGGATGGACTAGTGCCGGAGCAAGCTTTCAGGGTTCCCAGGTGGATGGATCAAGACTGCTCTTCTCTGCGAGGAACGATCCTGTGCAATACTAGAGTGCTCCTGTGCAAATTCTAGGCCAAATGAGAAATATCTCGTAGACAACGGAAAGGAGAGGCCCTTCAACGAACGGACCTTTCTACTCAAGGCACAGCTCCTAAAACATATAGGATAAATCATACCAGTCCGGGCCGGGCCATGGTGAGAACCACGAACTATAGACTTTCAACCGGAGAATCTCCTCTGTTCTGCTCATGTCTTTTCATTGCTTAGCTTTTCAATTCATATCCTTCATCCAAAAGAAAAGGAATCTCCCTTTGTTAGAAGAAAGCGGGTTGTTGTTTTCGAGGATATGGTTATAGTTCTTTAGGAAGAAGACAGCTCACTTCCCATCATCATATTCGAATTCGAAGGATCCCGCACCTGTAGCCTTTACTTCTCAACTACTTCTCTGCTCTTCTTGGCTCTTTTAAGACTGCTCAATACTGCTGCTCTACACAGCTCTTATCTCCAAAACCGAGGAATTCTTTGCTATTCTTTTCCGATCTTTCCTCGATTGATCGACCAGGATTGGGAATTAGCGACTAGTTATTTGAGGAAAGTAGTCAACAAAAGCACTTTACTTGGATATACCCACAACTAAAATCAAATAAATGAGATCACATCCCTTCCCACCCCGTCTTTCAACGAAGGAAGCTTTACCGATTCCAATACCGGATATGCAGATAGTGATCTACAGGGGCTACTACTACATTGACTTATCTTGCTAGGGACCTTTCGACTCAAGGAAATCCCAACACCCATTCTATACTCACTCTTTCAGGGAGAGCCCATAAACCGGATACGAACCTATATCTGTACCTTTACAAAAGATAGCCCTAAGCCGGGAAAGGAGGATTACGAATTCATGTATCCCCTAATTCAAATATCGAAAGCTCAAGGAAAGGTTTGCTTCTAGTGAAACTGAATGGTAAAGGAGGGCGGGCAAAGGAGGTATATGTAGAGGTAGCAAGTGTAAGGTAGGAAGCTCAAGCTCAAGGTGTTGAGGCAAGTGAAAGGGAATGTATAGGTAGCTGGTAGAGTCATGACAGTATTCTAGTAGGTAGGGATTTGTGTTGGTAAAGCTTAGCAGAGGTATCCATGATTGTAGGGATAGTCATAGTCATTGGAAAGCCTGCTTCTTTCTAGTAATCTATATAGGACTAGTCATACTTCCTTATTGGAATCCCTATTTCTTGTTTGTTATTCTAGTAGGATTCCTCCCCCCATGAGCATGAGATCAGATCCATTTCCATTGCCTGTGTGTGAAGACTTGTGATAGTTCTTGGCATGCATGTGTTTGTATTGCTTTTGATTGTCCACTTGTGTTGTGCTTGTGGTTGTGCTTGCACTTGTGGTGTGGTACTGCCTAGGATGGGATAAGCATCAGGAAAGGATGGGTTCTCGTAATATCTTCCCTTGTTTCTTAGGATTGGAGTTTGCTTGACTGGTTCATAGGTTGAGGTGGAAAGGCCTATTTGCTTGCCGGGAGATAGAAAGGAGGCTAGGGAAAGGGAATTCTCTCGAGCAAGGGCCCGTTCTTGATATCATTATGGGGGGAAGTGGAAATGAGAATAGTGCCGGGTCAAGGGAAAAGCAAGCATCTAAGTATTTCTTCTCTAGGGTTGGTTCTCCCGTTTCATAGTCTAAAAGAAGAGGCTTATGTGTTTGAACTGTTTATAGGTTGAGAAGCGCGGACTTCGATCTTCCGTTCTGCTGGAAATAGGCCAGTGCTTCCCTAGTTTCTAACCTGAGTGGATAGACAGGAAAGGACATGAACGTATCTATTCTCTCTTTGAGTTCCAGCTCCCCTCCAGAATGTAGAGATGATCGGTGCTTTACTTTAAGAGGCCTTCCCGAGCCTAATGATGAGGAGGCTCCCTCCAATAGGACTTGACTTCCCGACCCATATAGAGGACTAGACCCGGAGTGCTAACCCAACGAGAAGAATCCCATGATAGGCCAAGACAACTGCGAGCTGATACCTGGCACTGTTTCTGACCCTTCGTCGCCGTAACAGGTAGGAGCATTCCAGCTGAATCAATAGGAACACCAGTAACCCTAAGAATCAGTATTCGAAATGAAGAAACTATTCTTGAATCAGAGTAAGACTATCTTTCCCAAAGATAGTCTTGCTCATCACTTTCTAGTATAGTTTCAAGGGTAGATCCAAGCCCAAGCTATGATATCCAGTCCAGATCCAATATCCAGGCCAGACAGCTGCTTGCTTCCAACAATACCCGAGCTTCCTTCTCCCAAGCCCGTATCCAGTACCGATCTCCGCTGAACATACGAGTGCATTATCCCAAACCGAGGAGTGCTTTATCCCTCGATCTTAGGTTTATTTCAATATGGATCTTAGGCTTAGGGAAGTTTGTAATCTCTCTGTGCTTGATCGGTTTAACCTGTGATATGTCATAGCATTGCTGTAGTTCCGAGAAAGACTCTATTCGGGGAATAGAGGATTTCTCATCCCTATCATCTTACTCAGGATTGTTTTTTCTCTTTTTTCTTTTAGTCAAATCCCATTTCTATACAATCTAGATGAGCCTTCCCTTATCTTAAACATGAAGAGATAGAAGATTAATCCTATCTTTGGTAAATCTAGGATTACTCTTAGACTACTTACTTATTTTAGATTATGCTTCCCCTATTCTTCTTGGAAATAAGAAGATGTATTTTCAATTGATATGTTTCCAGGCTCAAGGTCTACTGTTTCATAGGTTACCATTCCAGGATTGATCTCTATTTCATACCAAGTCCAGAAGCCTCACCAAGTGGAATAGCTTTGCTTGGCTATCGACTTTGAATTCAAGTAGGAAGCATTGCTGTTTCTTACCTTGGCATGGGTATCTAGTGGAGTGGATATTCGAATACTGAATCATAGCTAACCTTTCCTGGTGGAGTGAGTTCATAGCGGGAATCCGAAGAGAAACAGATATAGTACTAGTCTTCGTCAGCTGTAAAAGGTTTCATCGAATCTTTCTTCTCGTGATGTGTCTTTCTTTC
The DNA here is from genome assembly GCF_904849725.1 of Hordeum vulgare subsp. vulgare. NCBI lineage: Eukaryota > Viridiplantae > Streptophyta > Magnoliopsida > Poales > Poaceae > Hordeum > Hordeum vulgare. The sequence goes on from NW_025422489.1 coordinate 252,010, forward strand.
CCAGTGCTTACTCGAACTCTGCAATCTGGTAAGTAAAGTAGTAGAGATTGAGTGAAGCCGACCGCTCTCTTCTCTCTAGAGCTCTCTCTCCTTTAAAGGGGAAGGTACAGAACAGATATTATCCTACGTTTGCTTAGCTTGTCTATCTACTTGGTTTCAGGGACTCATCTACGCTACGTAAATGTGCCGTCAAGTAATAGGGTTTCTAGTGGGAATACCCATTCTCATAAAACTAATGGGGCGGCCGATTCGCGCTACATCCATACTCAGAGATCCTTAGAAGAACTTTTTTTGAAACTGGACGGAAATTATCAAGGATAAGCCAAACCCGCTTTCTTCTTTCTGACGGGCACCTTATGTGGAAGATCTACATTATGGAAATTTCCAAGTAGGAACTCAATCGTCCTTTCTCGGACAAATTCCCATCCTTTGTTGAAAACGATTTCCGGCACTTCAGGGCCCCTTCTAAATGAATTTCATTCAGCTTATTCTTCACCAAAACCAGATCCCTATGATCCATGAGCACAATATCACTATGGGCTGCTCCCCAAGTAGTGGAAACCTGTCAAGGCGAGCACTGGGCGGCTATAGACTTCAATCTAGAAAGACTCTTTGCATGCCAAGGATTCTATTTATTGTGACCCCATCCGCAAACCATTCCCTAAGGGCTACCTTTACAAAAAGGGATCAGAAACATGCCAGCCTAGTAAATATAGATAGGCGCACTAACTAATAAGGGGAGCGGGAATAACCCTATTTCTCATCAAAACAAGATGGATGTGCTCTAAAGATTCCTGGCCAGTACCTACTTTTACTTGTGAAACATTAAAAAAGCAAGGCGAGGTTATTACCGACTTCTGATTTGGTTCCAGATCTGTATGTGATCCGCGCTGCTCAGCTCTCATATCTGCAACGAACCAGTTTTGAGACAGGAGTTTTTATAGTTGATCCACCCCTTCCCTGTTTTCGGAGCCATTTCACCCCAGATACACACCCCATAGAAACAAACTATTAAGAGCTCCACATGGCCCCCCACACCCAGCCGTCTATAAAGATAAGCTTGAAAAAGAGGGACCGATCAACGGCCATCATTTATAGGTCTGGTTAAATACTGGCTATATACATAAAGGGGTGTCTTTCTCTAGCCAGCAACAACGCTAGAGGTGGCTTACGCCACAACACGGGTATTGGTATTGACATCATTCGACATAATCCCGAAACAAAAAAGATACAGAAAAAAGAAATAATGATTCTCAATTTCATTTTACTAGTACAATATTCTACTTATTTTTACATAGGGACTAAAGATAGCTATAATATGAATGATATTAGAAACTTCTTGACTTTGAGAAATATTTCATCCGAGAAATGCAATCAGAATACAATACAAACAATTACTTCATTGATCATACAACTCACATAGAATCGTACACTAGTAGTGAAAAGGAGATATTCGATAATACAAATACTAGTGACCAGAGCGAAATCACAGATATAATTGGTAGTCTAATAGGCAAAGAAAGGATATGGTTTTGAACAGAAAGGAATCAAGCGCGCGACGTGGATGGCACCGCAGGATTGGGGGTCTTCTTCTATACTATAGATATGATGGGCGACTTTCTCCCGCAAGAGGGCGCTTCTTATTAGTGGAATCCGGGAAAATATAGGAAGCAGGAAGGTGAGCCATAAGCACTCTCAGGTAACATTTTCTAAAATTCGACGTGCACTAGCCCTTTCCAGTCCAGTAAGAGTTCTCTTAACGCCCTTGTGGTTAGTAGATTCCCGCGGATGGTAGGTCATGTGTGCCACTTACCGCTTCATCCCAATGCCTTTATTATTAGACAAGGAATCGTGGCAGAGCTTTTGCAGGTGGTTTTCTCGGAGAATCTGACTCTGTTTTTATGCGCCAGAAATTAGTGAATCGGGGATGGATTTAGACAGGATCCTCTTTATTTTTCTTTTTATTATTAACATATTTCCGGTAGATCACATATCCAATCCATTTCCTCCGCTACTTTTCTTTTGCCTAAACTGCATGTTGAAAACGCCTTCCCTTTACTTTCTGTGCAGCGTTCAATGCTCATAATACATACCAGCACTAGTAGTTCCCTCCTCCCTGCAGTAGTTTAAAGCAATAAAGCTAGGTCAGGTAGATACAGGGCGTCTGAAGTCCCACAAATACTTCTCGCCTCTTTTCCTTGTGAATATAGGCACTCCAGGACCTTCATCTTTTGCAAAAAGAATCTATTGATATGAATAGCCGGCAGATGCTTCTGTCTCTCCCCCAACAGAAGCTGTTAAAGGCGCAGCAAGCGCTTTATCCTAAAAAAAGGCAGAAAAGATCGAAGTTCGTCCCCGACCAGAGCCCCCAATTCCAAAGAAGAAATAGAGAAACGGAGTCAGAGAGACCCTATGATGCAGGGGAAAAGGTAGGAGAAATCCATATGTAGAATGGCCACATCACAGATCGTGGCATAAAGCGATATGGCAATAAAAGTAAAGTCAACTGTGGGTGCAGCCCTCGCATGATTAGTAAACCTTACCCTCCGGTTGAGAAAAGCCTACTCTTTTGCCAGCAACGGCTTGCTTTATTTGTTCCGTGGGCAGGAAGAGGGGCTCTATTTGGTAGATCACACCCGGGAATGCTGTTAGAGAAAGTTCCATTCAAGACGAGAGTGTAGCACCACCTTGGTTCTATGAACCCCGGTAGAAGCAGGCAAGAAGAAATAGGTAAGGCAGGGAAGGTATCAATCAGTCGCTCTTTTAACAGCACGTGAACCCCCAAAGGGTATCAGCAGGCCGGCTGGCCCCCTTCAGTAGTAGGCCGGCTGGCCCCCTTCAGAGTGGGCCCCACCACAGCCCCACGCCCGGTCCGTGGCGTAGTTTGGAAGGACTCGTTGACGCGCCGTTCATCGTGGGCCCCAGCATAAGTATAAGCATTAAGGGCAAGGAGCCCAGTGCTCGACCGAACTATTCGAGTCGAATTCCGCAGATTGGGGGTTTCCTTCAGTAAAGACCGCTTGTGATTGATTCTTTCTCGACTCCTTCTATATGAATATGATGTAGTCAATGGCGCGAACCGAACGCATCTTGCTCAAACGAGGGCTATAGGCTTGTGGAGACAGGATACAGAGTTTGCAAAAGGGACTGAGCACAATAGCAAAAGGGTTAAAGGATTTAGCGTGGGCTTAAAATATCCCATTACTTCCTCTAGCTCTTTCAAAAGGGATTAGAACGTAGACTGACTACTACAAGAAAGGGTACGAGGTATAGATAGAAATAGGGGTACTTACGAACCAAGGTAACTGATGCAAAAACGGACCACCCATACTCCTTGATAACTCCTTTTTTCCTGCCCAATCTAGCAACCCACGGAGCGGTAGACAACCGAGGCAACAAAGACTATGATTATCCTTTAGAATTGAACCCACTTAGGCTGGTTCATTCAACCATTTTTTATTCCATCCTTCTTCTACGAGAAGTGAAAGAGGCTGTGTCATGACGACAGCAATGCCGATAGTCATCCGTCTTATCCGTCAACTTAAGCAGACTAGTGGTAGTCGAACGAATAGCAATCCATGCTGCCAACTAGTAAACCAAGAGGTTTTGTTTGGTCGAAAGTCTCCTCCGCTTCGTCTTTGTACCACCGCATTCTTTGCTTTGCCCGTATCATATGATCGCGAAGTGTGCTTCGCAACAAGATTTGTATTGTAGACTGGAAAAAAAGATCAAAAAGGTATCAACATCGGCTTTTTTCTCGAAACGAAATAGACTAATTGGACTGAAAATCTGCACTTAAAAATTATCTATTTTTGTTGAGTAGTCATTTTTTTTTATATCGTCGTGTATCATCGAATTTCCTTATTCCCGAATCTAAGGACTGGGGAGTTCTAATCTCGGGAAATGTCCCAGTTCGACGAGAGGAATCCAACTCAGCCGGTCACACAGACTTCGTTCGAATTACGGATTTTATGATGCAAAAAGAAATGAAATTCAGTAGAAGAAGATCTCGTCGCTCCGCTTATTGCTGCCACGCAAGATTGATGGAAAGCTCGGTGAGTGAGTCGTGCACAAGCGTTGTCTCAGCTAGGCATCCTTCTATGATGTGACAGATTGGTTAGGAGGTTAGTCGTAGAGCCAGCCCCTGAGTCCACTTCCCATTGTCATAGAAAACCAGATGACGTAACGTAATAGGAAAGTCTGCCGCCGAGTCAGAGTACTCAAGGAGTAGCAAGGAGAAGTAAGGAAGTAGGCGCCGAAGTAAAAGCTAGACCAGCATCTTCTCCTATTGAAATTCTTGGAGAGAAAGGAAAACTGAAAAGCTTCTCAGAGTAGGAATTCGATCAATCGCTATCAATGCCAGGAGGCAGATCCAGATTCGTGGGAACGAGAACCTTTTCCGAGAAGAGTCAAGCGAGGGATAGGATAGATGAATAGGTTTAAGCCTTTATCCGCTTTTAGGGATTCATTTACAATTTATAAGGCTTCGTTTTTCTCCGGCAAGCTGCTAGGGAAGCATTTATTACCAAGCGATAGGGCTTATCGTTCAGATTGATGCCTTAGTCCACTCGGAAGATAGAACTAATAATGGAAAAAGATATGCTTAAGAACTCCAACAGTAAGTTGATCAGTTACTATCGGTAGGGACGGGATACAAAACTGCCACTGATGGGAAAGCGATAAGAAGCCTGAAAGCGATTCTTACACAAGATACGATGACAGGAAGGGAGTTCGATCAGGAATGGAACCGGAGAATATGAAATTGGCTCTCGACCCAGGCCTTGCTTTGTTTACCTGTCCTATCGTATCGAATAAGGTTTCCTAGCCTCGGTGTCTGCTACCGAAAGAGAGAATCGGTCTAAGGGCAGCTTAAAACCAGCCCAACCTCTTCATGGTCACATCCCCTTTTCCGACGCTTTTATTGTTATAGACCACTCACTACCCCTTTCCTTTCCTTCTCTATGTAAGACTGAATAAGGAAATACAAAGAATGGAAGAAAGGTCCAAAGCAATTGTTTGTCTTGCATTGCTGCAATCAAACCAAAATCAAGTATTAAAGGCTGTTGAAACACCTCTTTTCTTGGTAGCCTAGCTCCCAAAGCTGTTTCAGTCCCTGCCCATAATTCAGCACATAAGGCAGACCTTGAACCAAGGTTATACATAGATCCTTTGATCTCCACGGCAATCTCAGACTATACCACCGGCAGCAGCTCTAGAGGCACAGGGCGAAGAGTAAGCATCTAACTGAAGTTTTACAACTTGGAAAGATGGCCCAGCCAATGTTAATGATTCTTTTATCTGGGATAACTTGCTGGGAATTCACTAGAGCTCCTGAAGCCACTTGATCCTTATAGAGGTCTATCATTTGGCTAAAAAGATCCCTGCGTGCATTGTCTTCATTACCCAAATAGAAAGCATTCCTGTACCGGCAGTGAAGTTCGTGCTAAATGACCGAACGAAGGTATCCGCTTGCGAGTCTTATCCAAGAGTTGCCGGGTTCATTATGCTCTTCTTCCTTAAAATGGGAAGTATTATGAAGTTTAAGTCCTGTGCTGTAGTTAATTCCCTTTGTCTTAAGTGATCTATTAGAGAGCTTCCCTGTGACCACCCGAAGGGTAAGAAAGAGATGCTCCGTGTAGCTTCCCCTTCGCTCGAAGTACACTTCCGGTGCACTTCTCACTGCTCAACCACTATCTCTAAATAACGAGTTATTAAAAAGAGAAAAAGGGAAAGGATTGAGTAGGCTTATCAACTTTGTTACATAGTGAATTGTATAAAGGTTACATAGTGAATTGAATAAAGGAATGAAGGAGACCTAGTAAAGTAAACCTAATAGGTGGTCATAGGCCTTAAAGCAAGGAAAGTTTCAATAGGCTTTTGAATTCAAAAGATTTCACTCACTGGATCAGAGAAAAGCCTGGGCTTTCGTAAAAGCTCATAGGCACAGGCATTCACTCACCGGGTTTTGATAAGTTTGTTTGCACTTTCTGTGGCGTACCACTTTTGTCGATAGCCTTTTATGCTTGCTTCTTTCAAAAAACGGAATGGGTTCATTCACAAGTAGAAAGCAAAACAAGCATCGGAAGGGGGGAAAGCTACTTATTGTGGTTTTTTCCTAAACTCGTAACGTAACTAGAATAGTTAAGTCTCTTTCGGACAAGCAGAACAAGCATATGGAATTGGTTCACTGGGTTGCTTGAAGAGCTTTCTTTACTTACTGCTTAATAAGAGAGTAAGCTATGTCTCCAGTCCTTTTCTTGGGACTGGCTAGGAAAGAACAAGATGCCCTAGCCCAAAATCAAACATGGGTTCTAGCTCCTTACACCGACTCCAAAAACATTATGGGATGTAAATTGGTATACAAGATTCAAAAGAAAGCGGATGGTTCTATTGAAGAAGAAATCAGTATCCAAATTGGAAGAGAAAAGGTTCTGTAACCTACATATACCATATGGGAACACATTACACCACAAGGAAAATGCCACTTGAGGTACATGTATGCATCCACTTCATCGGATGATCCAACGCAAAAAGTATGATATTTCTATTCTCTAGCGCTCGTCATATAGAAAAGGTATCTAGCTCGTCCCTCTAGCGCTCGTAAAAGAAATCCTTCTTGTCCGAGAAGGCAACAACCATTTCATTTCTTTAACCCGGATTGCATTATTTAATTGATTTACTACGTCGTGTACTACGTATTGGTTCGCGAATGCGTTGCTTGAAGGAAGGAAGCTGCTTTAGAGGAGGGATGCCGTCAAAGGGGTATGCCGGATTTTTTATATGCTAAAGATACCGGTTCAATATGTCATTTCCGAAATCGAGGACCACACCGCTGGGAGGACAACTCAAGCACCAAAGACAAAGGTATCACTCGTAAAAGGAGCTCGCATCGTAGTACTAGCTCTTGCGTTAGGTGAAATCCAGCGTTAGGTAGGATAGGCAGGTATTCTAGGGATATGCTCATCCGCTGCCCGCGTAAGGTTCATATCTGTCCAAGGACAATGGTATAAGGTTCGCATCTTCCCAAAGCCGAAGAACTTCTTTGAACTACACTACAGCCAAGGCAAATCTCTAGTATTGGTATCGGGGGCCGGTGTCTAGGGATAGGAGCCGTCAAAAGGAAAGGCGAGAAGCCCTGGCTTTGATGACATCCCGACCTGTAGAAAAAGGATCAAGCAGAAGGAAGATCTGCTAAAGATTTTGATGCCTCAGTCCTTGCAAAACAGAGTCCTAAAAAAGGAAGTGGGTTGGGCTCTTATCTTAAGTGGGATGTTCGGCCATTGGTTTCAGCACTGACCGTAAGTCTGAATCTGATGAAACTTAAGTGCCTTTTACTTTGGTTCGAAAGATGACCGTCCCATTAGCCAGAAAAAATCCACAGCTTCGCTAGATTTCTTTGATCTCGTGCATTTGCAACGCGGTGCTCGTAATTTCCCCAAGAGGTTGCTATGGCTTGGAGGCTCATCAGGTCTAACGGACTTTCGTCCTTCGACTCCTATAGGCGGCTTCGCTATCGCTCCTGACTTAGTATAGAAACCGGTATAAAAGTGCTCACCCTCAACTCCAAGGAATGGGAGTGAAATTCATTCCATTCCGTATAAGTAAGTTGATATGAAAAATCGGCACATCCTATGAAAGGCTCTCACCTAGCAGGCCTCTTTGACCCAGTGCTGGTACATTCTACAGTGGGAACCACCAGAAAAAAACAATTGCTTATCCATTCCGTATTGGGTGCCATACCGTTTGTTTTCTAGAATCTGGTATCCGCTATGTACCTTTCTCTAGAAAAGGCGGAGTCACCTACTTACCTTTCCAAGTCCTCTTCAGAAACAGATGTAGGCGCTCGTGTGTCCACTAAGCGGTTCTTCTTTGGAAAAATTCCAGCGATTTCTTCCCTTGATTGCTAACTTACTGGTACGTCTTGCCTATCTGATCCGAGGATCCAAGTATCTGATCTCATTGGAAGTAGGTATTTGAGAAATAGGTGAGAAATGGGAGAAACTTACATCATTATGACAAACGAAGGCTTAAGACCACAGGCACAAGACCCGAAAGTGCAACATAATCATAGCTTTTTGGGTTGTAGTGATCTCTTGTTGTTAGTGCGGGATTCTACTCTTTCTCTTCCTGGGCGGATCCTTACTACTAGGTACGAAATAACAAACAGGAAAGGACATTGACACGGTCTCCAAAGCAAGACTTTGACCCTCGATCGCCATCAGAACATTGAGTTCGATTTGTCACATCTAGACCGGACCCTGTGTACAACTCATATAAAGGTAGTCAACCAAACGAACCACCAATCTATTATGATGCTCGAATAAAATAGGACCAAAAGACGGAGGTTTCTGAACTTTTTTATGCTGTATGCCTAAGTTTCCAAACCCGTCTTGAAGGTTACTTTACCAGAGAAGTAGGTCCTATTGACCAAGAAGCGGAAAAAGCATAGTCGGTACTTCTTAATGCGGTACGTAAGCTGGTTATCCTGACTAACAATCATGCCTTGCTTGGATTTAGGGATTAGGAATTCTTATTGGGAAAGAGATTGGATTGGCATTCAAGTAGGAGTAGATCCTATTGGTCCAAAGTAGGCATTCTTGTATCAATTAAAGTAGCTATCTTCATGAAATAAGCGCTAAGATTCTAGTTCAAAGATAGGAGCATTAAGCTCTAAATCCAGTCAGTCCAGCTGGAAGTTTCACTAACTACTTAGGGAACTAGGGACCAGACCAGAGTTATGATTGGTGTATTCCATTCCTACCGTAATTGAGACTTGCCCTCGCTCGCGGGTGATTCCTTATAGCTTGATCCATGTGATGGCTGTTCTCTGCAATGAACCACAACATGTCCATGGACTTCACAGAGAATTGAGTGAATGCACTAAAAACCAAGAAATGACATAGCGAGATAGTCTACTGAGCAGCTCGAAAAGCTCGGACTTCGTATACAGAAAGTAGAACTAAAAGCAGATGAGTAGAGATTGAATCGAGCATAGAAATAAGAGAGTTTTTCTTTGCTTAGCACTGTTCGGTTCGTCTTTCTTTACAAGTCAATCTATGCATAATTCTATTTCTTGCAGCGCTGAATCCGCTTTTGAAATCCAGATCAGGGGGCGGTATTCTTATTCCTTGGCTCGCCACTTATGAAACAAAACTAGATATTTCTTATTATTTTCTTAGGAGCTGAGCTCCGCATGCGGTTCGATTAAGATGCGACAAAACCTTATCCATTAGTCTTGGCGATGCCAGGGATGGAGGGAGTCATCAGTCGCACAAGCTTATTGCTAAAGCCAAGACAGGACATAATAGCTTCTAAGTAATGCCATTGTACCCGCTTTCATCATGCCCAACTCAAAAACCATTTATCCCATACTTCTTCTTTTCTTGTTCCTTCGTATGAATAACAGGAATCCCGGTTCGGATGGTTGACCAACATTATGATTGTGTATGAACTAGGGCTTTGGCTCAACACCTGCTGTCTTTCTTGCCCATCCTTTTGTGGTATCGAAGCTGTTCATTGAGATCCATAGGTTCACGTTACAACCCACCAATAGTCGATTCCAGAGCGGAAGGCGAAAAAGATAGGACGGGGACCCTTCGGAAGAAGGTATATGCCCGTAGTATCTAGAAAATATTCATGGTTGCAAGAGCGAGGTTAGTCATCCTCACCATCACCATCAAATACCGGTACTCGCTTTTTCTACAAGCTTGATTTACGAACTCGACCTTTCGCAGGAAGTTCTTGGTAAAATCCCTTTCGCAGATTCCTTTGGTTCCATGTTCAGATCCATCTATCTTCTCTCCCTTTCTCGGATTCGGATTCGGGCCAGACGGAGGAAGTCTTTATAAGAGCTTGCCGTGGAAGAATACGCATAAGCATTAGTTCTTGCCCTTCCAGTGTAAGTGGCAGATCAAACTTGATCTAGTTCCACACATTGCCTTTTCCCTTATATGTCGTGGCAGGCGAGCTCCCTTCTGGTAAAAAGGATTTGAGTGGAAGGTTGAGCGCCCCTTAACGTTTAGAAGTATCCTTTTCAACGGTTAGAAACCTTTCTATTCTATGACGGCTAAGTCGAGGGCAGACACAACAGGTCACGAAGAGCTAGAGGATATAGAATTCCTATTTACCGGGAACGGAAGGAAACATCGGCTCTTCCGAGATCTTATGTAAGGAATACTAAAAAAAGTAGAGCAAAAAGATCTACAAAACTCTACAAGAAATGTCTTTCCCGCAGAAGACTCTAACTCCTCATAGCATTACGTCAATCTGCAAATATCGAATGATGCTTCGACAGATTCAGTCATCCATTCAGCTTTGAAATCGGAGACAAGGAAAACTTCATAGAAGCGCCGCGGATCAATATAGAGATGCGAACCAATATCCTTTTCCTGGTGGGCTCTGAAGTACTCGTCTTTTGCGCAAGGCCTCGTGTCAAAAAACTTCCAACCACGTCCTCCTACCTCGCCCATTTGCGGAGATCATCTACATTTTGCTCCGTGTCGAGCTCCAGCCGGCCCAAACGTTTTCCTTCGGGAGGGCATAAAATCGCTTTCTTTCTGTAGGGAGGACGGATGATTCAAGTAAGGGCTGAGAGCCTACATATCACTGAGATGGGCCAAGGAAGAAAAAGCACCTACTGTTCGTTAATTTAAATTCTCTTTGCTTAGCGCCCTTGTGTTTCGAATAGAAAAGCACTGGAGATATCTGTGGAACTGTTGTTTTTCTTAGGGCAAGCTAGCAGATAGAAGTAATCTATCTGGTTAGCCAGGCGAAGCATTTAGGCAAATGGTCCCCAGGGGAAGGATAAAATAATCCTAGGTAAACAACAATGCTTTCCGATCGAAACACCCTTTTTTTCCTATTTTCAAATAGGCTTCCGGCCTACTCAATCCTTTCCCTTTCCGCGTCTCCACATTTCTCTTTTTTAATAGCTCGTTATTTTCCGAGGATACGAATCGAAAGGCAGTCTTCGAATGTGCTTTGCCTTACCCGAGGATATTACCTTTTCTGCTTACCCGTACCAGTGCCAGAAGTCATGGATGCTATTCCCACTGAGAGATGTGCTGCAAAAGGGACAATCACATGAGATTCATGTAGTGCCTTACTTACATGTTGAGAGAAATCGAATACCTATTTGATCTAGAAAGAGTGAGGTAAGGTCAAGTATCTGATCTCTAACCAACATTTGGTACCTCTTGAATGGGATTTCTCGCAGACATGAGCCTTCCTCATCATATTTTGATACAACAACTAGGATTGATGGCGAGCCTGGAAGCCTTGCTTCTCCACTGGGGGCTAATTCCATAAACAAGTTGTTCTATCTCAAAAATCATTTTAGGAATGAATGAGAATTTCGTTAGATTTCGTATACAAGGTAATGCATCGTACCTCCGTTAAAGGCTCATTTTCTCCAATCTCTGAATTTCTGCGAAACGAATTGGCATATAGAGAATAGGTTTCTGGCATGACCAAAATGAACTTCACAGATCCGATACAAGAAAGGATCGATTCAAACAGCAATTGTTAAGCGTCTCTGGATATTGTAGCAACCTACACGCCTGTCTAACCAATGTAGTTCTGTCGTCAAGTTGCTCTGCTTGTTCGTTCTGATCTTTCCATTTCATGTAAAGCACAGGAACGCGGTGGATCGTACCCCCCTGAAACCTACAGATAGGGAGCTCCCAATAGAAGGGAGTAACCGAAATCAAGCTTGCTCACTGAGCATAAGAACATTGAAAGCAGGCGGACTATCAGCAGCATTGCGATTCTTTATTTGGGCAAAGCCAAGGTATCACTTCGGGAAGAAATGCTGTTTCAAACCACAAATGAGTTGGAATGGTCAATTTGGTTTTTCAGCTACTAGTACACTCGCTATGAAATCCTAGATCTTCTTGTGAGCTGTCTCCACACCATTGAGAAATATTTGGATCAATGATAGCAGAGGCAGGCAAGAAAAGCTGCTCAAAGGGGACGGCACGATGATCGAGTTCGTGCTCGGGGAGTGCCATGTCTAGCTAGTTCGTGCAGACACCCGCCCTTTCCAATCAATGGAGAATGGTTACTAGAGCTAGCGCCTGTCCCACTTTAGAACACTAAGAACGTAATAAGCCTAGCCGGGACAAATGCACTCAGTGTTAGTCCGATCACCTCGGCTAAAATCATCTTCCCTTTATTAATGACCAAGGGTATCCATATCATGATATGTAGATACAAGAGGGCAGAGGCATTGATGCGGGTAGGATGCGTGTCTGCTTTCCTGTTGTTTGAAGGAGTAGATACATTCATTTCCTTTTGCCAGAGTGAGAGTGAGAGTTGTGTGGGATGTTGACAATCACTATCTCGTCTAGTGACGAGTGCTAACCTTACATGAATCATGCCAAGCACAGAAGAAAAAGAGGGGCTGGTCTTAACTGAAAGTTGTCCTTGTCCGGCTGAGGAAAGAAAGGGATGACGAGACGGGGACCCAAAGGTTCCCGGTGAGGAGGCCCGATGCAATGTTAGAAACTGTTGTTCCAGTTGTTCCTGTCTGATCCTTACGAAAGCTGGTGAAAACCTTTGTTCCTTGTTCCTCGGCCTTAGTTAGCATTTTCGAACAGTGAAATACACCTTTGTCCTGCGTTGCATGGTGAGAGTGTGAATGGAGGCAAAGCCATGTAAGAAGACAAGAGACAACAAGGCTATTTCATTGGGAGACCCCAGTATTTTGACTACATTGGATAGGTGATAGCTCTTCTTCCTTGGTATTGGTAACCTCATCCCCCGGCGTTCTTTGCTCGCCAACTACCCTTATTGTCGAATGGACTTTCTATTCTCTTTCAGAATGAGAATTCATAGACTCTAAACGTTGTTGAAAACCTGTGTATAAAGAAGGCATCCCAATAAACGTGGCTTCATTGTTGCTTAAAGGGGAACCTGAATCGATCGATATCTTGTCATGAGAAAGGCATCATCGAATCAAAGCAACCCTGCTCGTTGCATCTTTATCAGAGAGAAAATCTTGGAGAACACTTTGCATTCCACTGCTTCGACCTTGATTTCTTGGCTTTGATGTTGTTATCACAATCAGGTTGCCATAACACGCATTGCTATGTTGAGACAACATGATCTTGAATCAGGATTGGATTGCCTTATCTTATTAGTAGGCTTCGGTTAAGTTCCCTTTTCTTTTCCCTGGGAAACGGTACCTGCATTCCCGTGAGCTTTTCCTATCCCATTGCTCTCTATTCTCTAATTCCCTCAATCCAAGTTTATATACCCTCTGATTTGGGTATCCATCTTTTCTGCACTTGCCCTTTTCCCTTGTTTTCTCTACTTCCCATTGGAGTGTACATATATTAGATATGGGATCTATTTTCATCAACCAGCAGCAGGAAAGCTAGCACATTTACCTTAATCCATTTCCCTTGAGGATCACATTTATCTACCGATAAGTTTGATGACTTCTCACTGTGATGGCTTCATAACATACTTAGCAAACCTAGTAAGGGATTTTGTACCTTAATCTAGTGAAAGGTGCACATCCATCCGATCCCTAATCTAGCTCTCTGTGCGTCAGAAACCCATTGTCAAAGAAACGGGTTGATTCTTCGGTTCAAGTGATGGTGGGGGAGAAAGAAGAGTGGGTATGTATATTTCTGGTGCCAGTTGACTAGCTTGATAGAAAGAGGAATATGTTGATCTATCAAATCTAGATTCTATCATTTGTGCCATAGCTTTTCGATGTTTAGTTATCGAAGTCAGTATCTTTTTCTCTCCTGGTTCACAAAGCAAGGTTTTTTCCTAGCGCAAAATAGCTAGCTTGCCGGAAGTCACCTAGCTGGGCCACTGCCTGGATACATTACTAAAGCGATTCTCTGGTTTTGCTTGCGGTATAGGAACCCTTCCCGTATAGGAACTACTGCCGAGGCGTACCGTTGTTTCCGTAGAGGAAGCCGCATCCCCGAAGTGCACCATTCCTTCGATCAATAGAATAGGTTATTTTCTGGTTGCCGTATAGTTATTGTTGGTAGGAGCCGAAACCCTGGATAAAAACAAAAGGAACCGGATTGCCGGTAAATCTCAATTTGCTCCAGAGTTTTTTCTAATGACCTTTCCACACCTGTTGAAGGGAATCACTCCTGGCAACTCCTAGAATGCGGTTAGAACTTGTTTTTCTTCAGAAATATGGGGAATCAGCCATCGAACTACCACTGCTATGATCCGTCTTCGATTCACCAGCATCAGCTATCTTAAAATGGCATTTTAGAAAGCATCTCTTCCCTTGTTGGCTTGGGTTCCTACCGTTTACTAATAATAAGAGGAGTGGTGCCTTTAGATTTCTTTTCTTGAAATTATGCATCTCTCTTATCAAGTGATTTCTGACATCACCCTGCTCGCGAACATAGATCCAGCCCTTCCTATTGAGAAAAAACACCTTGTATCCCCAGCTCATTGTGAATAAGCAGGTGATACATAGGAGTGAAGAAAGAAATTCCCCGTGCCGCTTGCCGTTTCAGGTTCAAGGAATGGGGAAGTGTTCTGTTGAGAAATGTTTTTTTCACTCATGGGCGTAATTCCCTGCATTGGTGTGTGAGAATTCTAAAGCTAGCTTTATGGGAGAGCAGGTTAGGGCGTACCCCCGGTGGAGCATGTAGGTGGTGAAGGAGGATATCGTTCAGTGATGCTATGACTACTGACCATAAAAGAAAGAGTTCTTTACGGCGCAGATGTGCGTTAGGTTTCCTAAAAACGTTATCATTTCTAGTGGGGGATCTCTAGGAGGGAGGGTTATTTCTAGAAAAAACAAATGGATATCCATTCTATCTAGCCGAGGGATATTTCCAGAAGGTAGGAAGTTTCTCCTTCCGGCCAAGGAGAAAGAGACAAGTTTCCACCTCATCCGAGTTTTCTCAGTGACTTCCCCATAGCAACGGGAGAAGTTTTTTCACCCTAAAGGAAAGGAAATTCGAAGAAATCAGATCTTTCAGTGAAATTAGCATCTACTAATCTAACTAGCGAACCAATATTAGTATCATTTTTGGGTTCTTACCTTTTAGTGACTCTTCACCGAGTGATACACTACTACTTTTGGTTCGAGTGATACACTACGGCATGTTACGAACATTATCAATCCTTGAAAAAAGGAAGAAATGGCGAACGTACGCTATCCAACAGAAGTCCCGACCGATATGACTATTCCTATCCTTTCATCCTTAAGCGAATGCTGGAACGAAAGTAATCCCTCGAAGTTCAATAAAAAGGGTATTGCAAATAAACTAATTGTTTGCAAAATACCACCTCCTCCTGTATCTACTATTGGTTTCCTGAAAATCAACCAAAAGCAAGGGTATCCTTCGTTGCACATCTTCTGAAAAGATAAGGGCTCGGTATCGGCTCAATCGAACAAGCTGAGGTATATAGGGAATAGTAGAACATATTGATTATCCTATTGGATTGGTTCCGCTCAGTCGAGATATGATGACTCAATGGGCATTGAGAGTTGAGATGAAATGCACTATCGTTATGCTTTGAGGTGAAGAGATTTCGGTTTATATATTATTGATGCCCACCTCTTTATCCTTGTGAGCGAGGTCTGCCCTCTGGATGGGTAGAGCGAGAGGGATAGCAAGGACTTGAAAAGGGAAGGTTTTTTACGGCTAAGATGTTTCAGTTCGCCCCGACATGAAGCTACCACTTCTCTCCTATTGTTTCAAGCTGTTATCTCATTGCCCCCTTTTAGTAGCACCTTTGACCTCTATCGCTCAGAGCACAAATCGTTGTGCTCCTCACTGCTCAAGAGACTTCTTATTTTCTTCTTACCCTTCGAGAAAGAGGCCTTGCTTTCGCACAGGAAGGAAAGAATTGACTCGGGTAAGTAAGCCCTATTGGGGGATTAAGGGCTCGAGTACGATTAGAGCGCCTTTTTTTCTGCTGCGCAGGCTGACCATTTTAAATAGGGGGAAACAGGAGACTGTAGAAGATGAATATGGCTAGTCTACTGCTACTGTTTGATTGGCAATCCTTATACTATAGGGATGAAGCAAAGGAGCATAACCTACCTGCAACTATGCTTTAAAGCAAAGAAATCTATCGAAATTCTCATTCCAGTCTGAGGGGATATCTGAAGCTACCGATCCGGGATCTCACTCAAATCCAAACCTAGCACTTTTGTATTTATTGCTTCTCCTTTTAGAAGGTCCGTAGCCGAGTAGAAGAGAAGAAAAGAGATTTCCTTATCTGCATGCCAGCTTTCATTCCTACTTTTGATGAAAGAAAGGTCAGTTGCTGCCGACAAGTCGACTAAACTTGGTTTTCACAACTGTCACCTATCTTTAAGCACCTTCTAGGCCGCTTCCCAACCTAATGCATTCAAGTCTGCCTTCGGTACTGGTACTTCGGAATCAAGGGCCCAACAAGCGATATCAGGAGTCTTTGGCCGAAGAACTAGCGGATAAGAAGGTTATTCCATAACTATATAAAATCCATAGTCACGCTCAGCATGCGAAAGCTTGTAAAAATGACATCCCCTGCGAAAACCAATAGGATTTGTTGGGCCATCGAACACTAGTTTCTGGTTTCTCAAGACCTTGAGGCAAGGGCAGTTACGCAACATTTTCTCAATATTGAATGTGCATTTTTCCCGCATTTTTTCGATTCCACTTCTGTATCAGAAATTAGTGTCAAGGGATGGAGTTCCTGTTTCGTTAACTAAGTCTCGCGTTGTTTGCTTGAGGAAGGGACGGCCGTAGCTAAATTTCCATTGCTAATCTTACATGTTCCCACGAACAATAAAGAAAAGAAGAAAAGGCTATTCCTTAGACACAGAGGTGGGATTAAGGCGTCATGCGGAACTCCAACAACATAGACCAGATGACTTATTTATTGAAAATAGGTTTAGGAGCCTGATCCTGGAGCTGAGCAAGCATGGGCGCGATCCACATCGAGTGGAACTACTATAACTATATCTGTGGAAGGAAGGTTGAACCTTCACCGAATCATAGTTAGGTGGCACCCATTCCGCAGTGGGCCGACGTCACACTGCCGCTTCAATAGCTAGCGGGTAATAATCAGAAAGTGAATCATCAACCACTCATTTAGAAGCCGCTCATGCAACAACGTTTAAGTAAATCCTTCCGCCCTTATTTTCTTTAGTCTAGTTGTTGGAGGAAATGCGCCTTGAACACATTACGTATACTAGCTGAGCTTTGTCCCTAATCGTGACTAGTTGTTATTCGTTTCGATCAATTTTCCCCCCAGCCGGCAATGCCTCAGCTTCTCAAAATCTAGGAAGCTCTGAAAAAAAGTCATCATTATGAAAAGATACTAGCGCTACTAATAAGGGAAGCTACTTTTTTCTAAGAAAGGAATAAAGCAGAAAACTAAAGAAAGAGATCTTAAGTGGGTCCCGCGAGTAGTTTGTCTTGTTTCAGTCCGTACAAGAAGATACTTTCAGGGTTGCCCAAGAAGGGACGGGCCTATCTATTGGTGGTACTAGTTCCGCGGGAGGGGCAGGATTTCGGTGCCGTCAGCATGGGTCCGGCTATCGATCACAAGGGTCTAGATACGGGTCTCGAACGGAAAAGTATGCTACATATTGCTCTGCTCCAGTTCCCTCTGCTTACACCTGGTCAATTCGTTGATCGCCCCTTTTATTTCTGATTTTCAAAAGGGCCCCGCTCTCGTCTCTGCTGACGAAGCCTTTATCTCTGTCTCTGTTATCCTCGTACCTGCTGATCTCTTCGACTGATAGAGTCTATGCTATTGGTGAAGCTGGTTCTACCTCAACAACAGGATCTGCAAATGGATTTTCAACTAACAGCCTCTGCTTCAATTTGTGATGAAAGGTCGACTAGTTTTCACCGAATCTTCAATTACGCACCGGTAACTTTTTTCCATTTCCGAGGTCCAGAGGGGAAGACGAAGTACAGCCTAGTTCAGAGAGTCACGATTGAATCCAGGTTAATTCAGCAGCAGCTAGAGCAATACTCCGATATTGATTTGATTCTCCGCTACCCACCAAGGTAGAAGACTGCTTGATCCGCAAAAGAAGTATGCTTTATTTGCTTATTGAACAAAAGTATACGCTTTTTCAGGGAAAGATAGACAGTCTATCATATGGAATAGGGCATTCAGCAGTTTGAAGAGGTAGCCTTTTTCAGTAGCAGTCTTGTAAGCAAGCGCCGTACGTTCAATCTATACTGGCGAGAGTCTTTCCTCTTTTAATACAAAGCCTGAGCGCGTTGCATGACTTAATGCCAGCTCTTTATCATACATCTTCTGTAGAACCAATAAATATAAGGGATATGTGTTAGCACATCTTGTTCGTGCTCTGCACCACGTTTTTCCTGTATACCGGCAGCTAGCATCCCATCAGTAACCTACGGGCGAGATTTCTTGAGGGGGGCTGGCCATGGTTTTTTAACCCACCCTTTCATTCACTTAAGACCCAAAGCAGAAAAGGTTTGCAATCCATATACTGGAATTTGGTTCCACCGAAGTACAAGGACTAAACTGGTCGACTCCACCGCAGGGTGCGAGATGTTGAGCTTCCTCGACGCCTACTCTGGGTATCAGCAAGTCTATATGGCTGAGGAAGACAAAGAAAAAACTAGTTTTATCGCCCCTTCCTTCTGCTACAAGCGGATGCCCTTCGGTTTGATAAATGCCGGCGCCACATTTAAGCGCCTAATGAGCCTCATCCTCAGGTCTCAGTTGGGTCGTAATGCAGAAGTGTACGTTGACGACGCCGTCATCAAAAGCCGCTTGGCAGGGACTCACCCCAAAAACACCTCTTTTTTTGCATCTGCTGAGCAGAACCAATTACCAGATCCTACTTCTAAGCTCTATGCTCTACTTCGGCCTTGCTCTCACTTATGGGTAGGAAGGACAATAAGCAGGAATTCATGTTGGCTAACTATTCTATCCAGGCGGAAGTAGTTTTCATAGGAAAGATGGAAGGTTTTGCGCGTTGGTTGTATCGAATTTCCCTTTCTAATAGCATACACAAATAGATAAGAAAGTTACGACGATGATAAGGTAAATCAAAGGTTTTCATTTACGATTGACATTTTCAGTCAGGATAGCTCAGTTGCGGCTTTCAATTCGTAAGCACGAGATCGAACAGGATTCGTCGTACCTTGTTTCTAAGTCTCCAACCCTTTCCTTGGTTCTCCGAATCGTACGTTACTATCGGCCCAAAACCCTGGTTGGCTGCCGTGCCGGGCCTATTGGCAGAGAGACAAGCTCTTGTGTGTTGAGCAAAAAGTATAGAGATTCCATGCCTTATACAAACAAATAGCATATAACCTAGAAGATTTTGTGACTACGAGTTGCGATCGATAAAGCGGCGGAGCCGAGGTAATGGCTATGGCTGCGTGCAACGGCCCAGTGGGGCCTGTAGGACCATATGTCACTGCTTAATATCTATTTTAGGGCATGGGTTTGAAGGGGTCGTGGGCGATTCCCCGAAAGGTGTGGAAAGTCAGTTATATGCTCGATTTGTTAACGAAAAAGAGCTCTTCTCTCGAAAAAAAGAAATAGAAACGATCTTGGTCAAGAGTGAGCTGCGCTATACCCGTGCGAAGGAAGGAACGGACTTCACTCATAAACAGCTTCCGCAATGGAACCGGTCCCAGACAATAGGTTCTCGTCTTGAACATAAAGAGGGCAGGCAAGAAGAACCTCCACCAAGTTTTTGATTCTTGGTGATTTGACGGTATCAATGTCCCTCTCCCTTTTGGGGACTGGGATGGCGTCCTTTCCCCGGCAAGGTGTCTACTAGGGGGCCGAAGTCAACCCGTCTTCATTAACGTAGGCACAGCATCATCATTTACGATATTATTGGAGCTTTTTCTGTTTCTTTCTGGGCCATGCACCGACCTACGTCCAGCTTTTGTTTAGCAAGCCCTCTATATGTCTTTGTTACCTCCAAGCCTCCCCGATATCAGAATAATTCTTCTTCGAAGTGTCAAATCCTAACTAGGCGGATAGATAAGTTTTATTTCGCACACGGGTGGGACGTACAGGAACGCTTGCTTAGGCTTTGTGCGTATCCCTCATAGCAATCTTTCGGAAGCAGCTCTGGAAACCTTTTTTAGTGCAACGGTTTAAGAAGCGCGAAGGCTAATAACAGTTGATGGAATGATCGCTCCATGGACCAGAAAGAACCTTGGTAATTGTACCCACGAGTTATTTTGCATAATAAAACTCGAATTTCACCTGCTGCTAAGGACAAGATGAGCTAATAGAAAAAGTTCGGGCTTACTACTCCTGGGGCTAGGGGACTGGTATCTACATCCGAGGCCACAGGCAGTTGTTCCTGCTGTGGGTCCAGAATTGTTGTATAATGGCTTAGACTAAAACAGCACCGAGACTAAACTAAGAGCTGAGAGTCCTAACTCAGTAAAGTACTTATAGGATTTAAAACATTACCTATTACTGCATTATTTGTTGCTGCGAGTCAAGAAAAGAAAGTGTGGAGCTCCGTGAAGAAGCAAGTTCAATTACTCAAACGTTGGAACTATTGTAAAACACATTCCGTCGCCCAAGTCAGATCATTGCCTACTGGCCACGAGGCTTATGAGGCCAGCGGAGGAGGTGGAGGGAAACGTATGAGATGAGGGATTTGGACTTGCTACACTTACCAGATGTGAGGTAGTTAAATGCTTTCCTTCCATAGCGAACTTTCCCATAGCCGTAGTTCCAGTCTGACTCTCCGAAGCCTATGACCAAGAGTAAGGGCACTCAGCAGGCTGCACCGATTAGAGAGAGTACGTCGTCTATTCATTCCACTCATTCCTTAACGTCCAAAGCTCAGAATTCATAAAGTTAATAGGTGGGTAGGTGTTCTTAGGTTCGTAACATGCCTTTCTTTCTCGGAAGCCTTGTTGAAT
Source organism: Hordeum vulgare subsp. vulgare (assembly GCF_904849725.1). Taxonomy (NCBI): domain Eukaryota; kingdom Viridiplantae; phylum Streptophyta; class Magnoliopsida; order Poales; family Poaceae; genus Hordeum; species Hordeum vulgare. The sequence continues at coordinate 272,880 of NW_025422489.1, forward strand.
TAATGGCAAGGGAGATATTAGCTTAATGGCTTGGGGTAAGATGCTATGCTTGAGTCAGCGGAAATCATTTATGACGAAGAAAATAAATCATAGGCCTCTCCTGTAGCCGGGTATGAGAGGTCTAGTTCGGTGAGAATAGATAGGGATAGAAAGACCATCCTGGTGCACATGCTATGGGTCTTATTGTTTGTTGGTAAAGCAAGGAAGACTAGCTTTGGCGTGGGAAGCTTACCAATTGATGCGGTGGCTACTCGATCGAGAAGAAAGAGCAGTTGTTACCCGCCTCCACTATTAAGCAGCATGAGCCACTAGACTGACTCGATATCCGTGTGTGGATCCGCCCGAAGGCAGTCGATTGGAAAAGATGAAGACAAGGAAGAGCCATTCTTCATACATAGGAGCGAGTGGTCGAAATGGAAAGCGGACAAACGGAATTCTGTACAACTATAGGGTTCGGTTCTTTCTTCTGTCCCAGGTCCTTTCTTCTCTTGCGGATCTTTCTTTGAGAGATAGACGCTGTTCTCTGCCATACTGTGGCTGTGCACTTTAGCACTTCTTCTTTCACTTGGTTTTTCTTCCTGAAGTTGGCTCGAAGACCTGTCCAGCCTTGATTTTCCCAGTTATTACTCGAGCGCGCTGAGGCAACTCTGAACTAAGCTCAGGGGAGGGGTAGTAGGTATGCTTCAAACCCTCCGGCACCTTGAAGAACGATGGCACTAGATCGGGAAAGATGAATGACCAATGAGGACAGGACAATGGGGGAAGTTGGTAATAGAGAATCCTCCCTTCTTCTTTGCTTTCTTGCCTTAAAAAATCCAAAACTAACCATTGGAACCTCATGGGCTACCGAGTTAGGAGATTCATTTTATTTATTACTTTGACTTTTTTTTTACTAAGTTATTCTAAAAGATAAGAGCTAACCGACCATCCTGATTGAATGTTTGAGTACTCGGAGTCTCTCGTAAGTATGGAAAGAAAGTCTCTTCTTTCCACAACTCCTAAATTTCCCATCAGCCTATCCAATCTAATTCCAGACAGAGTCAGTAGACCTTACTTTAGTGTAGGTAGTGTCAGATAATTAGGAAGTCTTGATAGTCTTTCGTATAATCTCTTCTTCAATCCTAGGAGCAAAAAAGGAATGTCCTTTAGGGACCTTTGGATACCAAGATTTCCGACCTCTTACTTTCGTAGTTATGAATTGCGGAATAGAATCAATTATGAAATTAATAAGTATATATCCCTCATCCCTATTGGTATCGGTATCGGTTTGGGCCACTACCCAGAACCCTGCCAGAGCCCTATTTTTAAGAAGAAATTGACAGTCTTTTTTAGAACTAGAACTATGGTAAAATCCAGTATCGACAGGCCTAGTTCTTTTCCTTTGCTTATGCAGGGCAAGAATTTGTCGAGTTCAATCAGTACAATAAGAAATCCTAAGTATTTTTTTGGTCAGGCGACACCCAGATTTGAACTGGGGATAAAGGATTTGCAGTCCCCTGCCTTACCGCTTGGCCATGCCGCCAAATCCGATCCAAAATCGAGCAAAATCTTATTCATCCACATTATTTTACTAATTAGTATTCGTAGGAGGGGATTATTAAACCCTTTTTGATTTTTTTTAGATCGTTGAATCCCTTTGTACTTATCCCTTTCCAATCCCTTTTAAAAAATTCATTCCTGTTTTTTATTGGACCCAGTTTTATTCTCTTCGATTGATTGTATCTCAAAACACACATTGCTTAAATACCTTCTCTTTCTATTGAAAAGAGAAAGGATTTCCAGTCACAGACTGCCAAATTTAGGAAAAATTGGAACCATTAACTATATTATTTGTTATTATTTGTTATTTTGATATTTTCTATTTGTTAGTAGTGAACGGTTCTAAAATGGGTATTGTATCCCAAATAGTGTTTCCTTAATGGCATAACAAAATCAAATTGATTTACGGCTAATCAGTATCAATTAAAAAAAAGAGAATTATGATATTGATATAGTGTGACCTGACCCCTGTTGCTCCAAGTGAAATTCTTTCTAGGGTTCTTAAAGATATTCTCCATTTTTTCCCTTTCCCTACAATAAAGTATAGTCTGAAGGCTAGCACGCACCATTCCTCGCTTATGATAATCTAAGGCCAAAAAGAAAGAAGGCTCACACCATAATAATACATACCCTTTTTCCTCGATCGTCAAGGTCGTGGATTTGGATCGATTTCGGTTTTACGGGCTTCATACATTGTTAAGAAAAGTACTCGGCATTGGAAAGCATCACGTTCTGGCCACACACAAAAGAAGTCGGTGGAAGGTATGGAATTTCTCGGCTGAAGGTCAGAAAGAAAGCAATCGCCAGTGCTCTCGGTTCCAGCAACGAGTCTTTTCTCTGAGAATTAAGGAAAACAAACTAACCTTGTCTGTCTATGTTCACCTTGACATGAAAGACTCTTTTCCTAACCTGACTGTTCTACCTGGCTAGTTCACTTCACTTTTCGAGGGATCCTGGATTGGAGTTCACTTGTCTATGAGTGTCCGAACAGCTTCAGATCCTTCCAAGGCGCAGGGGTTCTCTCTCCATTCACTTTGAGCTGGGTTTCTTGTGATCTTTGTAGTAGTTTTTCCGTCCAATTTTATGGTAAATTAAGTCTTACACAGCTGTCCCCAAGGATGTCCATTCCATTCGGCAGGGACTCCATCTCGCATTCGATCTCCCTCCTTTCCCTGAAAGAGTCGAGGTCTCTCTGGACTTCTCTTTTGCCTCTCTCCCAGATTCAGAAAAAGGGAGGAAGAGGGCCTCTCGACGGGAGTGATTCCCCGAAAAGAGATCGTTCCCAGCATCCTCGAGTTCGTAGTCAAACTCACCTTCATCCACCTTTCATGGACTGGCGCGGGCAAGCGCCGATGTCTGGAGCAGGAGATGGAAGCTTGGGTTGAGGAGGCTGTCAACGAGTCATCAAAGGCGATAGATTGGTTATATTCGGATTCGTTTGATTTTTATTTTCTTTTTTTTGGTTGTGAGAGGTCTGAGTCCACAGCTGGGGAAGAGTCGTCAGATGACAATTGAAGTAGGGGTCTGCCTCTTTCAAAGGGAAGCAAGAGTCTCATAGGGAAGGAGATCCTGCACAGACCAATCCCAATCAGGAAGAGAGTCTTGTTGTCAATGAAAGCTATTTTTCTATGTCACATATCTGCCTATCTCGTGTTGTGAGCTATAAAGTACCCACCAGGGGGGGGTGGACCAAGAAAGAGGCAGGCGATTGGGTCCTTCCCATCCTCTGTGATGTCAGTCTCTTTGTCATTCTTTCACCCTTGCTGAGTAGCGAAGTGAGCATACTCAAGATCCAATTCATCAATCATTTGAGTTGGTACGAACATAGGAATCCAGACTCCGCTTGATTCGATCTTCAGTTTCGACCTTCATCAGTCAGGAAAAAGAAGAAGGACCCACTTATTCCACTCGGAGAGACCGAACCAGGCAACAAAAAAAAAGAAAAACTGAAGGAAGTTCTCTTTCCATTCCAACTAAACTAAGTGAAAAAAGGGGGAGAGCAAAACAGAAACACAGGAACAAAGAAACTATGTCCAAACCAACGAGTCCTTTGGTCGACTCTAAAGAATGTATCGGGAGTTGGGAGTTAGCCGTCTCATAGGAGTGATAGCTGGGTTTTTCACGGAGTTTCTTCGTACGATTGAAAAAAGAGTGCTCTAGGTCGGAGAAAACAAGAAGAAGATTGTTCACCAGTCTGTCTCCCAACCTCTTTAAAGCAGCTACCTACCGTGATCTGGTCTTGGGACAGCATTGGCACCCCCGTTTGCTGGATCTTCTAGGCACTCTAAAGCGCTTCCACGAGAGACAGATGGACTTTGAGTTATAGACGGAGAAGAGCCTTTAGAGGATCAAGAGTGATTCCTCAATAAAACAAATGGGATTTTGAGGGAGGGCTGAACGCGATGTACTGAAGGGTTCGCTTTCGCTGATCGGCGCCAGTCTTTCCTGCTGTGAATTTCCCAGGTCGGGAGGGGCCCTTTCCTTCTACCTTACTGAACCCATTCACCAATGATTGGATCACTCAAAGCTAAAGACCAATTCCTTCCTTTTAGGTGGTCTAGGTGGCTGGGATACTATGCCCTTCTTTTTAGAGGCTCAAAGACGAGTTCTTTGAAGGAAGCAAAAGAACCCATGTGTCTCGGATGAAGTCTACCCTCTTTTTGTGCCGGGAAGAAGAATGAGATCCAACTCAAAGTCAAGGAAAGCGGCCTAGACCACTGACTTTTGATGGAAGGCTTCTGAACATGGATTGGTCTGATAAAGCCAATTTTTCGGCGAATCAAATATTTTCTGAGAGCACTAGACCTTCTCTCTTTCAGGATTGATTCCCACTCACTGCCTGATAGCAGGCTTGGCCCATGAGACCTATTGTCTTATTGTACTGGCTCACTTCACTACTTTGGAGGATGGGTTTTTCCCCTTTTTGGTTCGCAAACGCTCTAACCCATCGAGAAGCTCCATCCAAATTGGAGTTGATGTGAGCACTTCCCCAGAGGCAGAGGCTTTTTCTACAAAAGGGTGGGAGCATAAAATGTAGGTGAGTCAATTGCGTGTGGCCTTCAAGTATTTCGTATTGTAACAATATTAGATCGGCATCCAAACAAAGGTGCATGTACGGTTCCTAAGGGATACAATTTTGTCCTAATCATCGAGAAAGATTAAATAAGTTGATAGCGCGATCTCGTACTAACACATACTCTCTAAATATTGAAGAACTTGCATGCGGCCTTCAAGCCACAACCGCGGTATGAGTTCTGATCTCAGACTTTGGTTTGGGGGCTGCTGGCCCCTTCGCGTCGACAAGGAAACTGTGGACGACAATGGGTTTAGAATTAGAATAAAACGAAGACCCTATCGAACAAATAGAGGAAAGGGCGGAAAGGGGAAAAAGTAAAGTCTAAGCGACATATGGCACGAAAAGGAAATCCAATTTCGGTAAGACTTGATCTGAATCGTAGTTCAGATCCAAGTCGGTTCAGTGAGGGCGACCGCGAAAGTCACCGAATGGGTTCGGTCCGTCTTTTCCTGATCTTTGTTTGTCCCCCCAAAAAAGGCGTGAGAGGACGTTGCAGATGTCCGGGACGGACACGACTTCTTCTAACGCTAGAAGACCACAGGAAGAAACCCGGGACCAGAGCATGTCGTGAAAGACGCACACGGGGCGGGCGTGCTTCGACCGTGTCTCCGGGGCACAGTTGAATGTAGATATCATGAACGCGAGGATAAGGATACCAGGCCGAGAAACCCGGGCAAGTACTCCCCTAATGTGCCGATCGCTAGCGCATCCAGGGCCCCGGCGCCCAGCTCTGCTGGAGAGGCCGTCACTGATCTGAAAAGTGCGTCTGCGGTTCGGATAGACTGATTCTGCGAACGCCTAGCCCCAGGAATCAATAAAAAAACAAGTGCTAAGTTTCATTTCAGATCAGTGAATAAACCAAAAAAGAGACCTTTCTCGCTCGACGCCACACTATGCTCCGCTTCAACAAATGAGAGTTTTCGGTGGAACCGGTGAACCACGCGAGCTGGTTAGATGCGTGGGGCAGAGGGCTCGTAGTACCTGATAGCGCAGCTATGCAGTGGAAGGGAAGGAGCCTAAATCGACCCCCTTCTTTCTTTTTTATTCAAAGACACAAAAGCAAGCACAGTACAAAGAGATTGGACTCTCGGATGAGACTAAGCAGCTACCGTTCCGACGCGCCCCTGACCCTATCTTGATTCAAACCGAAAACCCTCTCTAAGGTGGAGCCTAGTTGAAGCTGTCATTCAAAGAAAAAATGGGAATCCAAATCCACTTTTAGGGATATAGATGAAGTCTCGCTCAGTAAAGAGAGTTGTAGATTCGTAGAAGAGGATCAGAGTACGCGCGCTACAAAAGGCAGCTAGCCAATGAAAGTAAGTGGAAAGAATATAGTACTTTTGTACTGACCCCTCCGGGGCCCCCGGTTGTTTTGGCGCGCCCTACCCCAACGTTAGACTATTGCCTTTTTAGCCTACGCTTGCTGCTTGCAGCATGGATTCGATAGATCTATCGAATCCATGCTTCCCCCGCCCCGAAGCGAGACTCTATCCAGATCTCAAAGAATAACGAGCTAGGCGGCCGGCGGGCAAAGAAAGGGGGCGGGGCGTTTACTTTAAAATGACAACCGCCTGTTCCAGCAGCGGGGGCCTTGCACGAAAGCAAACCTACGATTAAGTAGCAGTTGCTTTCGCTGATGGGCCCAGTGAGGGGGGCATTGTCCCTCAGTTCTTACCAACCTCAGGTGTGTACATCTAACTTATTATCTTCTTTTTTCATGCAAGCCTGACCTCAGCTGTCCATTTCTTATTCATTCAGGGCGCCCCTAGTGGACTTGGCGGTGCTCCTTTCTCAAACCAGAACAACTCTGAACGTTAGGGAAAATAAGGGAAGACCACCTGAGCGAACCGACCGAAGGGACTTTACTTATCCGAACCGAACGTTAGCGGCTTAAGCTAAGCCTATCACGAGCTGCGTTGCTGCTTGATCGGCGGGGAGGAAGATCTCAAAGTATGGGGCAAAGGATCAAGCGCTTTGACTTTGCTTTGTCCCCCGGGATCCACCACAGGTTGGGTTTGAGAGCCGTGTGATGGGTGACTATCTAGCACGGTTCAGAGAGCACGTGTATGTAGTCTGCGCTGGTGAATGGAAGCCCCCGCCGCAAAAAAGAAGCGGCTCTTCCCACGGCTCTGTCACCATTGACTCTATTTATTATTATGGTAAATCATTGTATCAAGATGTCAATCTTAGATCTTATTTTAGTTCGATACGTCCACCTACGAAACTCGCCTTTGGCTTTCGTCTCGGTAGGTGTATTATTCTACATTTTCCCAAAAGGACATTCATTCATTTCTTTCTTCCCGGGCGATCACCACGACTAAAACGAAAACAAGACAAGAAATCAAGACCCGTACTACAGGAAAAGGGCTGGTGGCCGACATTTGGGAAAGTCGGGCCGATCGGGTGTCTTCATTCAAGCGAGGGTACAGAGGAAGAACGAAACGAAGTGAGAGGCCGGGGGGCAGGGAAAAGAGTCGAGTCGATCGACCGGGAGAAGCAAAACGAAATCCGGATTTGGCCGAAAAAGATGCAACGTTATGGATACCATGACCGATCACCATCGAGAAAGAAGAATTTTGATAAATCACTTCGGGTGAGCGGGGCCTTCAAGCGGCCTCAATACGCCGGGGTTGTAAATGACATACCTTTCCTTATGGGAAATGCCGCCTCCTTACTAAAAAGGAATAGAATCAAGTTATTTTTACCAAAGAAGTCCCGCTCTGACGGCCCGACGAGTCATCTACTAAAAAGGACCCTCCCCGCTGTGCGCCCCTCCTTGAATTATTCGGTCATGCAATACTTTTTTAATACTAAGAATAAAATGCATTTCGACCCCGTCCTAATTCTCAATCATTTCGTGGCACCGGGTGTGGCTGAACCATCTACGATGGGGGGAGCGAAGGGAGGAAGCTTAGATAAGAGAATACGCTCTCGCATCGCTTTTTTTTTAGAAAGCTCTACCAGCGAGAAAAAGTGTTTGGCCCGAGCCAAAAAGAGGTTGATCCACTTCATTCGCCAAGCGAATGATCTTCGCTTCGCGGGAACAACAAAAACCACCATATCGCTCTTTCCTTTCTTCGGTGCTACCTTCTTTTTTCCAAGGGATGGGGTTGGGGTGTATAATAACCCTTTTTTTGAGTATGCCCGGGAACAACTCCTAGCTCAATTTAGGATCAAATGTAGGAACCTCATGGGTAAGGATAAGGTAATGGAATTGATAGAGAAATTCATAGACCTAGGTAGGATAGGCAAATTGATAAAGGGAATAGAGATGATGATAGAGATCATACTGAGAAAGAGGATAATTCCGTACGGGTACAACTCTTATTTGAACGAAGTGCAAAAAATGCGATCTTTTTTGTCTAATAGAACAAACACTAATACCTTAATTGAGTCGGTAAAGATCAAATCTGTTTATCAAAGTGCTTCTCTGATTGCTCAAGACATCTCTTTTCAACTGAGGAACAATCCAATCTCATTTCGTTCCATTTTTAGTAAAATAGTGAAGGATATTCCATTAATAATGCCAAAAGGGGTGGAGGGGATACGTATTTGTTGTTCTGGTCGATTAGGGGGTGCGGAAATAGCTAGAACTGAATGCGGAAAGTATGGAAAAACATCTTGTAATGTATTTAACCATAAAATCGATTATGCTCCTGCGGAAGTATCTACTCGTAACGGAATTTCAGGTGTCAAAGTGCGGATCTCATATAGTAAAAATAAGAAGGGACGTGCTATATCCGAAACGTACGAAATATAGTAAATATTTTAAATGCAGATGTAGTAGGGGTCGCGAACCGGATGGTACACAACTTGGTTTTGGAAGATATGGCACCAAAAGTTGTAGAGCTGGTCGTCTTTCATATCGAGCCATTGAAGCAGCGCGTCGGGCTACAATCGGACAATTCCATCGTGCTATGAGCGGACAATTCCGAAGAAATTGTAAGATATGGGTAAGAGTTCTCGCAGATCTTCCTATTACGGGGAAACCCGCAGAAGTTCGAATGGGAAGAGGAAAAGGAAATCCGACGGGTTGGATTGCTCGTGTGTCCACGGGACAAATCCCATTTGAAATGGATGGTGTGAGTTTGTCAAATGCTCGACAAGCCGCTAGATTAGCGGCGCATAAACCATGTTCGTCAACCAAGTTTGTTCAGTGGTCGTAACGTAATTGGTTAGTGGGGAAAAACCGGGCCGGGACTCAAAAGAATTTGGCGAAGTGTTTGTTCCTGAACGAGGGAAGTGGAAAGACAAAGAGGGATAGGGAGCTCGCCTCCTTCTTTTTTGTAATCGCCGAAATTGTACGACGACCCTTCTTGTTCCAGGCATACGACCCTGAGACGTGACGGTGTCACTTTTCCGGCCCGGTAAAGTGACAGTTATATAAATAAGAATAAGAAAGAGAAGCGTGATGTTGTCGTGTTGTCAGCAATCAAATTCTCGTAAATAGATAGTACGGTTGCGTTGTTTCAATTTCTGTTCGTACTCTGATTGCTGTGGCTGCAGCTCGATCTTGGCAAATCTCTCAAATGGATGTCAAAAATGCTTTCCTTCATGGTGATCTACATGAGTTTTTTCTATATGCAGCCACCTCTGGGTATTGAAGTCCCTGATGGTCATGTTTGTCGCCTTCGAAAGGCCCTCTATGGGAAAAAAGCAACCACCTCGTGCTTGGTTTGAGCGGTTCAGCTCTGTGGTTCAAGCTGCTGGTTTCTCTTCTAGTGAGCATGACCCTGCACTTTTCACTCATACATCTGACCGCGGTCGTACCTTGCTTCTTCTCTATGTTGATGATATGTTGATCACTGGAGATGATCAGAAGTACATTGCTTTTGTTAAGAAAAAGTTGAGTGAGCAATTCAAGATGTCAGATTGATTTTCTCTCAGTTATTTTCTGGGAATTGAGGTTGATCAAACTAATGATGGTTACTATCTCTCTCAGCATCGCTATACTCAGGATTTGATCTCACGCTCAGGTCTTACTGATACACACACTGCCGCTACACCCATGGAGCTCCATCTCCAATTGCGCCCTAGTGATGGTACTCCTCTTGAGGGATACCACTCGCTATCGTCATCTTGTAGGCAGCCTTGTGTACCTCACTGTGACCCGGCCTGACATTGCTCATGCAGTCCACATTGTCAGTCAGTTTGTCAGTGCTCCTACTTCAGTTCATTATGATCACTTACTTCGTGTTCTTCGGTACTTGAGAGGCACATCATCTCGCAGATTGCACTATGTGAAAGCTCTAATCAACTTCAGCTTCATGCTTATTCTGACTCAACTTGGGCGAGTGATCCTGTTGATCGTCGCTCTGTCACCGGTTATTGTCTCTTTCTTGGCACTTCTCTCATTGCATGTTTTTCCAAGAAACAAACATTTCTCGTTCTAGTGCTGAAGCTGAGCTTCGTGCCATTGCCACTGTCACGTCACAGCAGAGATCGTATGGCTTCGATGGCTCCTGGCTGATTTTGGAGTTTCGTGTGATGCACCCACATCTGTTCTTTGCGATAGTACTGCCGCTATTCAGATTGCCAATGATCCAGTCAAGCATGAACTAACCAAGCATATTGGTTTCGATCACGTCTATCCGAAGTCAATAGAGCAATTTAGAGCGTAGCGAATAGCTAACCTTTCCTCGGGGAGGGAAGGGAGATATGAGCGTAGCGGTATCTTTTGCTAATGAAATGAGATTGGATATGAATGTGGAATTCATTGAGTGGAGAGATGAACTAATCTATACTCTGCCTGTCTTCCATTTCTCTGAAGATTTCGTTTACAACACAACATCAAACTCCAATTTCATGAATTGATAGGTAAGGATCGCTGTCGAACAGCTCTTCTTCATTTCTTCTGGAATTCTTTCTTCTAAGGTAGTAGGTATCGGGTTTCCCTGTTCATACTCCGAACATGAGTTAATATACTCTTGTAGAGCAGATCACTTAGGGCTTTATACTGGTTCGACGACTGGGTTCTTGTTCCTTTCTCTTCTTTGTCTGTCCACTCCCTTTGTTTTCAACAGTCTTTGGAGCTTCTGAAGATTCTGCCGCAAGATCCAAGCGGTATCGTCGGTGCACCACCGCGTCAACCAGCACCACAGCTTCCTACAACTGGGAGAGAGCCGCAGGGCACCCCCACCCACTCCTGTGTTTGAGGAATTTCATGAATCTAATGCTGAAGGGCGTGGATGCCGAAGATTTCTTTTCCTTGATTTGATGGCACGGATGTTCGCATCTGGGTTGACAAGTGCGAAACCCTCTTTAGGATGTACCAAATCACTGCACTGAGTGAGGTTTCAAGGCTCCGAACAGAGCTGTTACTGTTACAAAGTACAAGGATCAGCTTTTCTTCCCTTCCGGCGAACAGAAAAGAGAGATACGAAGGAGTAATGACGAAAGGTTGATTGTTCGTATGTTCAGTGATGGCGAGCCTTCAACCAATAAAAAATACCTTAAAGAAGATGCGTAGGCCTGAAATCATGGTGCAATGAATATCGTAGATAGAGTGATTTCGATCTCATATAGCTAGCTTTCCTTTCAAAGTGAAACGATTTTCCTTTTACGTTGAGATATTTGAATTGGATTTTCTTTCACCACTACTATCGTAACGCACAGAAAACACTGACGTTTCCGCTCGCTTTCAACCACTGCCACTTTACCTGAGCACTGTGACGCAGTCGGTCAAGTATTGAGTTTCTGCTAGTATATCAAGGACTTATGAGAACTGAAAAGAAAAAAACTAAAAAAGGAATTCTCATAGTTCATTGAATTAAGGGAGGACCATTCGTGGGGGGTTCGTGGAAGAGTTGGGTTCGATTCCCTTTATACGCGATGTGGCGAAAAAGACTGATTCAACGAAATATGCCATGCCAGCATTAAGATTTAAAACGTGTCGTCTACTTCCAGGAAATGTTCGGAACAGAGAACTTTCTCTAATCCAACGCCGTATTCTCCGAAGATTGAGGAACAAGAGGAGATCCATTAAAAGAAATCTTTCTCGGAGAGAAAATCTAAACAGTAACATCAAATCACAAACTACACGAAAGTTGTCTCTTTATTATGGGGATTTACCCATAAGGGAGATGCACAGAGGAAGAGAACGAACTTCATATATCCCTTTTTTACTCAATCAAGAAACAAGATCGGACGTGATTCCGGTTCGTCTCCATTTTAGTGACACTCTTCCTCAAGCAAGGCAGCCGATAAGTCATCGAAGGGTTTGTTTGAATAATGGACTGGTAACCATTACTCATTTGAAAGTTTCCCACGGTGATCTAATATCTTTTAAAGAAAATGACGCGAGAACCCGCGGTTTTGAAATAAGGAGATCTTTCTATATCGACATATCAGTTGGAAAAATCATAGGCAAATTCCTATCGGCCATATCAGTTGGAAAAAGAAGAGGCAAATTCCTACCGGCCATATCAGTTGGAAAAAGAAGAGGCAAATTCCTACCGGCCATATCAGTTGGAAAAAGAAGAGGCAAATTCCTACTGGCCAGAATCTGGAGAAGAACAAAAACAGAATGGTTCCGCTTACTCACAACTCAGAGGGGATGCCGCTTACTACTCAAATCCTTGTTTTTGCAAGAGTTGCGTTCTTATATGCAAGAAGAATACTTTGAAAGAACAAAGAAGTTTGGATCCGCAAAAGTATGCTTAGGCAGTTCCTTCGCTGAGCACAACAGAATGAAGAGGAATTTGTTTCATTTCAAATACTTCTTCTTATTGAAAAGAGGGAAGGAGAAAAACCGAAATCTTCCTACTCGAACAATAAGTCCTTTTGTTTACAAGTCTTCTTTATATAGTAATTCGACCTATTGCTCCGGATCCCCGTTTACTAGGAAGATAAGAATCAAAAGGATCGAACTACCTACTCATTATTCGGAGGTGAATCATAGAACACTAAAAGCTGTGGTATCTTATGGACCTAACATAGGTCACATCCCTCACGACATAAGATTGAAAGATCCAAACCTTCCTCTTCGGAGCGGAAACGGACGTGGCCAAAACATATAAAAAAAGATCGGCCTAGTCGCTCATAGGGACATATCTATCCGGATAGAGGATAGTCTAGATCAATTTGGAGAAAAATCTCTCTCTATATAGATAGGTATCTCTGTGGATAGAGATAAAGATAGGGATCCCTATAAATCGAAATATATGGAAAAAGTGCACTTTTTGACTACTACTACTATTTCTTAGACTTTTTCAAGGAAACATCGTTTTTTCGATTTTGACTGAATTGGTCGGAGCGTAGACGAGCAAGCAGAGCCCAGGAAAGAGGTCAGATCGTCATAGAGCAGTCGACTATAAGTATAAGACTGCTGGCCTGAGAGAAGGCAGTCTCTCTCGGGAAACATGGCCCAATTTCTCTTCTTTCTTTTCACACGGGCAACAATTGGGAATAAAACAGACCATGAACATGAGTTTAAAATGTAAAAAAAAGGGAAGAGTGCATTCTCCACTTTCTTATCTCGAAAATGCGTAATATAGTGATGTCATGTGTCTGTTTCTCTGAAAAGGTGGGTTGGCCCTTAGGGCAAACAGTAGTGCCAGGTTCCATTGTGGAACGGTCGTTTGCCGGTGACCTTTGTCCGCTGTAGTACGAGTGACTGGCGCATCGCATCCAATCTCTCATGTCAATGAGTCAGTTTGAATGGAAACTTGAATTGAGAGAAAAGGTGTGCTACGCTTCTTCATTCTCGTAACTCAATCAATATCAAGAACATAAAGAGTTTGTATAGAGATGGATTTCTCTTCAGTTCCAATACTTTTTTTTGAATGGCTCGTGTTGCGCTAGTGACACGAGGGTAAAACGCTCGAGTTGGCTTGCTGACTCGAGGAGGGAAAGGCTCCATTTGCTTTAGTGAATGGAGGAAGAAACAACCATAGTAACTATCTATGAAATTGATTGATGGATATGAGAGTGGTGCAAGACCGGGACAGAGGAACCATAGGAATGTTATGTCAGGTTCCTTGCTCACTTCTCAAGCCCAATATCATTCCTCCAACTCGGACTTTCATGCTATAATTAAGAACCCCCCTAAACAATGACAGCGTACCGAGCGGGCCCTACGTCTATCGGGGAGCTCAAATCCTCACTAGAGTGAGGCACGTCTCGATCAATACATCTCGAATCTAAAGAGAGAATGTTATTGTTATGCTGTCCCCACTCTGGAGTATGATTGACCATATCATCCAGCGAGTGGTCTTAAGCGCTCAGTGCATCCATACTGAACTCGAATGTGCGCGCTTCGGAAGAGAAAGTAATGCGAACTACTAACTGTTATGCCGGCTTGGCCCGATCAAGACTTCTATCCCTCAGAAACTGTCTCGCGTCTTATCCGTGTGCGCGGTTGAGGAAATTGGACTTCGTATTCTTCCTGGGTCTGCCTCGTGGGCCGACGTCGTCTTGTGTTGTAATCGGGGCACGAGTATTCGAAGTAGAAGCGCAAACATTCCCCCTTCCTTGAGAAAGCGCTTGACCCCAAGCCGGTGCATAAGGAAAACGAGTCTTCAGGTCGATGAGGTCCTCCCAAGTATTGTCCAGTGCCATCGACTCGGACCAGCGAATCAAGCCTTGTTCCAGGACTTGATCTCCCTTTATTACTTATACCAACGACTCACCAAAACTTGCATAGGGACAGAGGGATTGTCAGTCTCAGATGGTAAACGAGAGGATACCTGAGACAGTGGGCGGGGGAACAACACGTCGAAGCTTAGAGACGTGAAAAATACAGGGTGCACTTGAGAAGTTGAAGGTAGCTCCCGGTGTTAATATGGAACAGCACCAACACGTGCTAGAATCTTGTAAGGCCCAAAGTATCGGAAGGAAGGGTTGTGGTTAGCCCGCTGTGCCACCGAGCTTTGAGAGCATATGGCTTTAACTTTAAGAAAACCATATCGCCGACATGGAAGGAGCGATCAGAAAGCCTTTGTCAGCTTGCGTTTTCATCTGTTGGTTAGCTCTGTTGAGGTGCAATTTCAGGTTATCAGTCATGGCACGGCGCTCCTGCAGCCAACTCTGAACGTCAGAAATAGGCGGCTCCTCTGTATCCATAACTTCAATGACCCACAACCTTTGTTCATATCCATAAAGCATTTTGAGAATGGAAAAAATCCAACAAACGAAGGATAGGTAGTGCTCAATGCTCTGCCAAAGAAAGTCATTTAGACCATTTCTGCGGGCAAGAATGCACAAAACAACGCAAGTAAATATCAAGCAAGGCATTGATTCACTCCTTCGGTTTGACCTTCTGTTTGAGGGTTCTTGCCTTGTCCGGGTCTTTTGTTTGAGACGACTGATTTGGGTTGTTCTCGGCCTGGAGGAGAAGACTCGCCTGCACTCAGGTACGCTGGATCGGCAGGAGATGGAGTACCTTCGGATCCAAGAAATCTTTCACTTCAATAAAGAAGAAGTTGCCGCTTTTGAGCTCTTGCTCTATCCAATGTAGACCAAATGCACCAGGGCAAGCTCGGCTAAAAGGTCAGTCGGGGAGGGAGTTATAGGCCGACTTGTGGGGAAATCTCTCGTTAACCCACTCCATCCAAAACCTGTAGATTCGCATGAAGTTCCGTCAGTAGTTTAGGTCGGGATGGGGAATAGGGCTGGATCCGCTAAAGTGAATGTTCACCGGTGTCTTTCCGACCATCCAAAGCCGTAAATAAAAGGCTCATGCTGCGTTTCCCTCAACATCCACCCAGAGGGGGGCTCGCTCTAGAAACCATTGCTGTCTGCATAAGACAATACATACGGCGAAGTCAATGCATCGCTTCGTATCCCGGATAAGGACTCCGCTTAAGTTAAATAAGGGAGCTTTCTAGGCCCATTCACTCTACTTAATACTTCGCACCTTGGTCGTCTGGACCGTGCCCCGGGAGCGCCAAGGTGATCAATGATAGCAATGTTGAATATGATGTTGTGCCTATTGAAATAACATGGCGGGGGGAAACAAAGGAGATACTGTCTGTGGTACGATCGGTCCGTAGCGGGAATATTATGAGCCGAGGTAGCTAGGGGCAATCAGCGTTGTAAGAGCAGGCATCCCCGGTAAGGAGAACTGGAGACCGGACCAGATGTCATTAATGAAAAGAAGCGAGGTCTACGGTAGAGGAAGGCTAAAGCTTCAAGAGCGCCCTGTCACTAGACCAACATAAATGGAACTTATCCAAGACTCAACTCAAAAGAGCAACTCTGTGGATAAGTATACCCGACTTGAAAAGATGTCTCTGCACCGACTTCCTCCATATCTATCCCTTTTCGGAACCAAGGTGAACTAAAGAAGCAAGACGAAGCGAGCCCACATCTAGAGACATAGTAGTACAAGCAAGGGGATGGTTAAGCGGCGAAGCCAACAAGGTGATCCGCAGTAAGCTCTGGCTGAAATGAGTGGACGAAGTTCGGCTACCGCCAGGTGATCCATTATCCAGTGCCGATGTCGGATCTGCCAGCTCTTCCCATTAATCGATCAACTAATTTAAAAAGTGAATTAAGAGGTGGATGAGCATTTTCAACATAGTTTGGGTCAGCTGAGGCTGGTGGATGAGATGACTCCCCTGTGACTAATTGAAAATAGGATTTACCATAACTTAATGCTCCCGCTTCGATCACCAAGTCAAGATTGAGATGCTTCAGGATAGATATCTTAGAATGGTTGACTTCTTGCTCTTGCGGAAGGAAGGTTATGTCCAAACTCATTTCGTATTCGATAACCCAGCCGTACAAGAAAGAGGGTACTAGTTAGGTTGGCCTTAGATACTTGCTTCTTTTCTGGTCAATCAAGATCGTAGCATAGACGCTTACTATCTCCTCCATCTAAGGAAGATGAGGTTGATGGTAGTAGCCTAAGCGCTAAGAAGCTTAAATCATGCTACTTCAACTATATGCTTAATAGGTCGATAAGCTTTGATTTGAAAAGGGGCTTAAGTCATCGGTTCCAATCCGAATAAGGGCTTTTCTTGTGGTATGGTTTCAATTAGCCTTCGAGTCTTCTATTCCGGCTAAGTCCCCTATTGGTCCAGCCAGTATTCTATTTTCTTCCTAATATCCATCCTTTGTTGTCAGCCTGAAAGTGGTCTAAATCTGCGCTTCCCACTCCGTAAGCATTTCTTAAGGATTCCAATCGGTATATCTCATTCGATTCGGGAATCCCTTTGGCTGTCTGCTAGTCGACCTATGCCCGATCATTCAGTTTGCGATTTCTCTCTCTCTTTAATACGCAATTCTCTTCGATAAGAAGGGTTCTCTTGTGTTCCAGGGTTGATTAAGCGTCTGGTGGAACAGGGATACATTGTGTGAGGCCAAATTGCCTGACGAATTGATGAATATGGCTCAATATAGACTGGTCCAGGTATACCGGTCAGTCTTGAGCCACCAGGATAGCCTTCCACATATCCTGTTCCTCCCTTGAGTAGTAACTCTTTTCTAACCTTAGAATCCTGAACCAATTTGCTCCAAAGACTCTGTCATTGAAAGGAGTCCATAGGTTGATAAAATAGGTTTTCATGAAAACCACACGTAGATAGAAAAGGTAAGAGTTACACGTGCCAGAAGCGAGGAATACCGCTCGGAAGCCCGATTGAACCTGTCCTCATTCACTGCTATCTCCATATATTGGATGCCAAGCTTGAAAGGGTAATGGTCCGAGAGGATGGGGCCGTAGTCTTCTATTACGCACGCTACGCAGACGATATGGTCTTCGGCTTACCGAGAGGGGATAAGTCCACGCGAGTCACCCAGGGTCTCAAAAAGGTCTTAGCTAGAGTCCTTAGGGAGCTCCTACAGGGCTTCACTTCTACTGAAATTTCCAGAAAACAACCGGGGAGGCTACAAATTATCGGCTTGCCCCTGTCTCTGAAAAGTGAAGGTCAGCTCCACGTGGGTATTCCATCCAAACGATGGGAGAAGAGGATGACACTTGTTCGTATTGAAAACCGGAGACGAAGGGAAAGAGGTTTGATTGGAACATGTTCTACAAGAACTCCTGTGTAGAACACGCCCGTATCTATTCTATGGGCTGGCTTCAGGCCAACCCTACTGCTGAAGTAGAAAGCATCATATTCCGGTTTTTCCAACACTTGATCAGGAACCGGGCGCAGAAATTCCTTGAAGAGAAGGGGATGCCTACAACCAATGCCTAAATAAAGGCATATGTCGAAAAGTGCAACTACTAATAGATTCAGTAAAGGAAGGCCCGGAACGGGCTGAGCTACTGCCCGAAATAGAAGAGGACGACTAGAGTAGAGGAGCCTAATTCCAATCCAAACAATTGACGAGGGAGTCTAATTATTTTTCCGTTCTTGATTGTTTCAATTGCACTTTCTTCATTTACGGGTTGCTTGGAAAGTGCGATAGTTACGGCGCTTGGAGTATACGGATTGAATTCTTCCTTCTTCTATAGGTCTTTCTGGGCGGCGAGGCGGAAAAAAGGTGTAGAGAGGGAGAAGGTACATAAAAAAAAACGATTTATAAGGTAGAAAAGAGGCATCCACCAGTCATTGAGAACAGCTAATCCCGGAATTAGCAGGTCGGTATGCGAAGAGAAGAGCCCAGCTTGTAGCTGTAGAATTGGAAACGCTGGCTAGATATATATCTATAAAGTACTCTATAAAAAGGAAGAGGTCACTATCGCTTTTCCCCTAAAGACAGTGTTTCTTCAAAAGAATTCCCTGCCTCATCAGGGTCTTGCTTCGATAAAGGTTTCGCTTCTCTTGGCCCCAAGTACCACAAGCCAGCCTTTTTACCTCGAATATATTATGAATGACTTCCTTTGCCGGATTGGTGAATGGAAAAGATCATCAGTCAACAAGGGCAGACGTTAGGTACTCTTTTCCTGTAGTAAAGGTCATTTGCACAGCCATTTTCTCACTCCCTGCTGCATCATTTCTATATATGTGACATGTAAGCTCATCTCGCCGATACTACTATAAGATTTTTACTGACCCTATCCGATCAAGGCACTCATTCCTGCTGCCATTGCTATCTATTTGACTTCCCAAGTCAATGTAAAAAGCCCCACAGGTGGGTGATCCGGATCCATTGCTGCACCGCCCTAACCAAAGAAGAATTCCCTGCCCCCATATCCGGCTATCAGAAAAGAGAAGGAACTACCCGCGGGTACTATTACGACAGGGAAAGACTGGCTCATTTTTAGAAAAGTGAATGCAGCTCCCCCGGCCAGGGGTCTTTATTCTTAGGTCAATGCACCGAAACGTCCACCTTCCATCTGCCCCGGCAGAAAGATAAGTTCCATCTTGCCAATTTGGTCTGCAAGTAGAGAGTTGTATGAGGCTTCAGCCCTAGAAGCATGAGAAAAGAAAACCCAGGAGCCTTCAGAGAAGAATGCCCACTTCCCCCACTACTGAAATATGAACCCTTTCGAACTCGACCTTTACTTAAGTGAGTATAGTATCTTGCAAGTTCACCCTAATTAAGATAACAACATCCGCCATCCTCTAGGCAACCCACAGCTGGCACCATCCCCTATAGGGCAGGGCTTATTAACTCTGTTAATTGCTCCTCATTCATCCATTATAAGCTGAAAGCGGTATGGCTATGTATCCCTTTGCTTAGATCCTTTGATACTGCAGTTGGGGATGGAGAGGCTATAGGAATTCTTCAATATAGCATTATTCGTTCCTGTGACCCCTTGTCCCGTAGGTTTGGTTTACCTTGAGCGCATAGAAATGAAAGAATCCACATTCCATCATTCCTTCAGCGAGCATCTTTATTCACAAGGACAAGTGTTTCCTTCAATCGGTGTGCGCCACTGGATCAGGCTCCTTAAATTCAGGCGCAATTAGAACCAGTTGCTGGAATAGGTGTTTTGGCCGGGTCACCAATGCAAGGAAGGAGGCAAAGAAGGTTGTGGTTACATGGACTCTAGGGAAGCGGATCCTGACAAAACAACTTGCTCAGAATACGCTTTACCGCCAACTGATAAGTAGTTTCTAGCTGCAAGCAAATAAGGCAGGCAATCTATAAAATAAAATATCATACAAAATTACTCCACTATTGCCTTTTGTAAAGACTCGGTATCTGCCGCCTCTGCTTTGGCAGCTTGTTCAGCTTCATACTCGGTGTAAGTCCTCTCATTTGATGGTATTGTGTACCTAACGCTAGTTTACTAGCGGCTAGTTTTTGTTTAGAGACGGATCTATTGCGTTTCTTGATCCGCTGAAATAGGCCCGCGTGCGGGTGGCATGAGGAAGAAGTCAGAGCCTATCAGGCCCAAGCGAAGCTTTGCAGCGAGAGTAGTCAAAGATCGGATAGATTCGAACCGCAATTGCTAAGGCTATGCCAGCTCAAATCCTGTAACGAGCAATCATCAACGGCTTCCCTAAATGCCGCCATCCGCCATTCCGCACGCTCTGTGACACTGAAATGTTCACTTGCATGGAGGGTTTGTTTCGTTGAAGTCACCCATGCATAGCCATGGCAACTCAATCGACATGTTCTATATATGCAATCGCAGAGGCGAAGTATTATTGTCAGCCTGGACTCGACACCCAGGGCTGTGCCGATCCGCTTGTCCCTCTAGCTCGTATTATAAAAAGCTGTATTTCTATGTAGCACAAGTGACTTACCATCCTACCAAGGATCCCTAGGATTTCCACACTCAATAAATCGAATCAATTTATTCTAGTGGTTGGTGAGGCGGGTAGCGCCGATCGGTATTCTATATCAGCGGACCCAACCCTCCCTTGCATCTAAGGCACATTTCATCTCTGGGCCCGCCCCCAACAGATACCGGTACCGGCCATGAAGGCTTCGCCCTTCTCAAGTGCAAGAATGAACAATATCTTACATAAAGAACAAGAGCACGAGTTGCGTCAAATGACCAAAAACAGTCTATCGAAAAGAGAAACTTGCCACTCAGCAGGCAGGGGCACTCACTATCCAAAATCGGTAGACAGCAAGCAAGAGATGGAGCTTCTGCTAGGCCTGGTTATCCCGAATCCTTTCCGCCCCTTCGGTTTGAGGTTATGCTTTGGCCTACCTAAAACTTGTGCTTCTATAGTGTGATTCATTACGGTGCTCTCTCCCAATAACAGATAGCTCTAATAGGGCAATAGTGGAGGAAAGTCTTCATGAAAAAGATGGACTTGTTACTTTTGAATGATAAACTTATTCGGGCAGCTGGGAAAGAAGAAGGATGACTTTAGTCAAATTAATGAAGCGATCCCGCGGATACAGAAGTTGTGTTTGAAGTATGAGCTGCTGCTGCTGCTGAAAACAACATTTTTGCATGGTTCTTAGCTCATAGTGTGTGTGGGTGATTTCCATGAAATAGATACCATTGACACATTGATTATACCGAGTATGCCCCTCGGCATGATCTTTCGTTTAGCCCACTGTAGAAGATGATCACACTTTGGAAGAGAGACAGTCGCTGTTCGACCTCAAGAATTCCTGGATAATACGAGGGCTGAAAGCCTTCATCGACAAGAGGACATGGTTGCATGACCGTGGCTCAAAACTAACATTAATATTGGCTTACTCGTACTCTGGAGAAGGATCTGTGCCCTTTTTGATAGCCGAGAGGTAAGTAGGCCATTGAAGCCTTAATTAAGCCTGTATTCTTCTATCTACGATATTCTATCCATGAAAGGGAGAAGCTCAAGTCGAAGTGTGTACCAATAGTAGAAGCAAGAAGCGTAGGTCTTTTTCGGCCACCGAGGACACATGCGCCAGGAAGAAAAGCATGATCGTATACGGAAACTGGAGCTAGATCGTACAGATCGTAAAATTCACCATGAAAGATGCCTTATGACCTAAACCTCACACAAGCTAATGAAAATGACTATCTATTTTGACAGGCGGGACTGAACTAGTACGAAAATTGACCCTTAGGTTTGTCTTGGTCAACGGGACCGCATAACGATTATGCTTTGAAAACGGCTCTGGGTCCGTCAGGATTATGAGAAGTTGTACTCAGTAGGGCTCTTTTGGAGAAGTTGAGTAGCACCCTCGTATTCTAGTTTGTGAGTAATCTGAAAAGGAAAGGCTGCTGGAGGGAAGGATAGAATGGTTCAGTGGGATTTAGAAGGTATGCCTTTTTCTTCTTATTTACTGGCTCGGACACAGGAATTCTCGAGGAAGAAAAGCAAATGTCATTTCTCAATTGTCACCGCCTGGCAGAAAAGCTTTTCTTTCTTCCTACTACATACGATATTCAAGTGCCCGTTTTCCTTGTTCACATGAGGTGAACGTCCATGCAGAGGATACTTGGAATACCACCCTTAGCCCCGTCCGTCCGTTGGAATCGATGGCTTAAAACGAGTTCTTCTAGCTTAGCTCAGCAGAAGCAAAGGACGAGCCGAAACTCTACCCACGAGGCTTGCTATCAACCATCATGCCGAGGATCTAAATCCGTCCTATCGGATGAGGAGAGCAAGAGGGATTGCACGACGAAGTAGATCTGCACGTGGAAAGAAAGGGGTCAAGCGGATACACGATTCCAAATTACTCCTTTCCGGCCAAGAAGAGAGGATCTACAGGGTACAACGTAAAGTGTTTTGATCGCATTGGAAAAGACTATCCATACCGACCTAGAGTCGTCAGCCATCGCACAAGCAGGCAAGCCAAGTTCCGATACAATTAGAGAGAAGCCAGCCTTTGGTATAGAAGCCATCCATCAGTCTATCATTGTCAAGTGACTCATCGCCCGTGGGACTTAGAAATGATTGATTCGAAACCGACCTGGACTCTTTCTTTTTTGGCATGGAATTCTTAAAATGCATATTAAAAGTGAAATAGTTGATGTGATGGATGTGCCCGGTATCGATCAATGAAACATCGGCTCGACGCAGGATTTCAATAGAACGAAAAACCTCGTAAGTAGTAGTAATTGAAAGCCCTGGGACTGCAACCGGAACTACCCGATCCGCTGAAATACGATACGAAGGAAGAAAGCTCAATACAGGTTCGAAGCTTCAAACAGAGCCAGCGAATCCACGCATGGACAGATCGAGGTAGCAACACCACTTTAGGAGATTAAACAAATGTTCAGTGCTCTAGTGAGGATTGAAGTTCTAAATAAAGAAATTGGCTTTTGATAGGCTGGAATCGGATCATTGTGCAATGTTATGTTTTTCAATCCAAAACTGATTCGTTTCGTTGGTAGAACCCACGCCAACTCTTTTCTCTAAATAATAGAGAGATCTTTTGATAGAAGTTTGACTTCTATCAATGCAATGAAAGAACTATCCCTTCCTATTTGTTTGTCCTAATGAGACAAAAAAGAGCCTCCTTCTTTACCACTTTAGGGGATGGGGGTGAAGGGGGGTTTACATACAACCGGGGCAAAGTGGTTTATGATTGAATCTCAGAGGCATTCTTATCATTTGGTAGATCCAAGTCCATGGCCTATTTCGGGTTCACTCGGAGCTTTGGCAACCACCGTAGGAGGTGTGATGTACATGCACTCATTTCAAGGGGGTGCAACACTTCTCAGTTTGGGCCTAATATTTCTCCTTTATACCATGTTCGTATGGTGGCGGGATGTTCTACGTGAATCCACGTTGGAAGGGCATCATACAAAAGCTGTACAATTAGGACCTCGATATGGTTCTATTCTCTTCATAGTCTCGGAGGTTATGCTCCTTTTTGCTTTTTTTTGGGCTTCTTCTCATTCTTCTTTGGCACCTACGGTAGAGATCGGAGGTATTTGGCCCCCAAAAGGGATTGGGGTTTTAGATCCTTGGGAAATCCCTCTTCTTAATACCCCTATTCTCCCTTCATCCGGAGCTGCCGTAACTTGGGCTCATCATGCTATACTCGCGGGGAAGGAAAAACGAGCAGTTTACGCTTTAGTAGCAACCGTTTCACTGGCTCTAGTATCCACTGGCTTTCAAGGAATGGAATATTACCAAGCACCCTCCACTATTTCGGATAGTATTTATGGTTCTACCTTTTTCTTAGCAACTGGCTTTCATGGTTTTCATGTGATTATAGGTACTCTTTTCTTGATCGTATGTGGTATTCGCCAATATCTTGGTCATCTGACCAAGAAGCATCACGTTGGCTTTGAAGCAGCTGCATGGTACTGGCATTTTGTAGACGTGGTTCGGTTATTTCCATTTGTCTCTATCTATTGGTGGGGAGGTATATGAAAGAAGGGAACGAATAAGTGGATTGAGGAATAAAAGCTCGAAGACAAAGAGAACTTCTCCGGGTGACAGGACCACCCCGGCAGCGTGGCTTCTCTGCCGAGCAGGAAGCCACAAAAAGCATTGTGCTCTTGTAACTGATCTTTTAGTAGGCGAAGTTGCCGAATTCTGAAATCACTACAGGCACAGTGCAGGAAATTGTGAGTCCTAAAAAACAGATGCCCCATGATCATTGACTTACATCACGATATCTTTTTCTTCCTCATTCTTATTTTGGTTTTCGTATCACGGATGTTGGTTCGCGCTTTATGGCATTTCAACGAGCAAACTAATCCAATCCCGCAAAGGGCGGATCTCGACGTTCTCGTCATGGCCAAAGCGCCTAACGAGGGTGACTTTCCCCTAGACCAACCTCCCGTTGGCGGCTTGCCTGACCTCCGCGAGGAAATAGCCAGGTCTGCCCCTCATGAAGCAATTCTGTCGGAGCTAAGCTCCCGCGTCGAGACAATTTTCGAGGAAGTAGGAACCCAGGTTCCTTTAGAGGAAGGGCAGTCTTTGCGCGATTTCACACAAACTCAGGTCTTATGGGATGGAGAGGGCGAGGGTGAAGATACTCTTCAGGATATCTTTCGAGCCTACCTGGAAGAGGGAGAGGAAAGCGAGTTCGTTAGAACCGCCGCGAATCTGGCGAGAAAATATCGTCACGCGGAGCTAGGAGAGCCTGAGACGCCAGATCCCGAGGATCCCGTGGTCGAGCCTGAGGCTCATTCCATGAAATCCCTTGAAGGCACAGAAGCAAATGATGGGGTTAAGGAGGCAGGCCCGTCTTCTTCGCGGAAGCGTAAAAGGTGGGATGATGATTCGGGGTCCGAAGATGATGATTCGGGGGGATCTGGGGTTTCTCCGGATCCTGTTGAGATCATTTACGAAGGGGACGCACAAACCTGTCCCGCAGATGTAGATAAGATGCGGAGTAGGTATCCATCTTTGCAAATCGAGATACCGAGGCCTCCTATACCTGTAGGGTAGAGGGGGGATAGAAGAGAGGGTATGTGGGCTTCTATCAAATAGTGAAGACCCGGGAACGACAGTCGCTCGACGTAAGGAGAGGAACGAAATATCAATAGAGGCACGAAAACTGCTGGGTATGAAATTTGGGTAGGGTTGGCAGGGAAAGTCCAACTGACACTTTCTTTGATGCCCTTTTTTCTCCAACTGGCTCAGAGATTGCATTTGCCCTTAACCTCCTTTGAATCCATCGTTTAGACCCTCTCAATTGGTATTGGCATTGGCTCGAGAGCAAGGACCTTATTTGATCGCTTAGAACTTGATGGAAGGAAACTCACTCGCTCGAGATATGCTTAAGCTAGCTCAGGAAGAGTACTAATTTTATATGCCTTAAAGAGGGGATTCAAAGAACATTTAAGTTTGAAGTGAAAACAAAACAATAACTAAAAAAATTGACTGAGGAACTATCTAATACAACTATTACTTTCGAGGACAAGAAGGATGCTCTATATCTTTTTCCAATCCTGGCAAAGGGAAAGCCAGTAGAGTATGCCTTGGTTTAAGAGAGGAGCTCAGGTCCATCTTGTGCTCACAATACATCTTATTTAGCAGGACATCTTGGGCTCTTTAGAGAAAGGCGAAGTCTCTACTTGTTAACCATGGATGCCTGTTATATTTACTTATAGAGTGAAGAACAAGCCCACTTTCCATATCCCTTTCGTCCGGATGATCGATTGCCTCATTCTTCTTCGAAAATAAGTGCATTTGGCCATTGTGTTTTTCCAACTTTCGTAATAGATCTGGGCATGCATGGTTTTCAATAGATAACCCTAGGCCTTCTTCGTTTCCCCACGGGCATTCACTTCTCTTCAAGCTCGGGATTAGCGAAACATGGATCCGATGCCCATCTCTTTTTCCACTTTGCAAGGCTGAGAGACTTTACCAATTGATAAAAAAAAGCATGAGCAGGATCAGCAGAGGCAAAATCGAATAAAATGGCTTATTTGCACCTTTCTTTGGTAGGCAACGAATCTCACGGAATGTGGGAATCTTTTACAGATGTGAATTCTCGCTTTAACGCTTCGATAACATACTTAGAATCAGGTATCTTCGGGACCGGGGCTCGCCCTCAACAGATATTGTCTTTGCTTCCGCTGATGTCGCGTCAATTGCCCGAGGGAGCATAACACTGCAGGCCGCAATGAACATGCCCGCCGCATCTCGGATAATTGCTCCAGTTGCGCCAATTCCAGTATCCGAGACAGAAAGCAGCATCCACGTGAACTTTGACTGTTCATAATATGGGAAATTCCGAGGTGAAGGATGCCTGCTCAGGTCATGATATCACTGATCCAAACTACCAAATCTGAATCCTGACTAGTTAGCGAATCGTGTGCTCTGTGCGAATGTCTTTATTAGTCTATTTCATTTAAGCCCAAAGGATCTTCGAATACCGACTGGTCGTCCCAATCCAATCTCCCATCTGCTTATTCCAATTTTTCCTATTCCTAGCGAATCAAATGAGATTTCTGTTCTTCCATCAAGAGGAGATAGTTATAGTTATCGATAAAGCTAAAAAAAACCTGTTGACATCGATAAAGCTAAAAAAAACCTGTTGACATAGAATGCAATCGAAATAGAGACAACTAGGCGAAAAAAAGACCGAAAACAATAAGAAACTTCTACTCCCTAGGTGGTTATTTGCCGCATAAGACAGCGGTGGAAGCTGAAGGAAAGAGTGGGCTTTGAATCTAGGTATGCTTTCTAAGGATTGCGCTGCGCCTAGCCTACCTTTACGAACATACCTCTGTCTTTCAAACAAAGCCCTGTGTGTGGAACTACTTATATTTGTTTTCTAATTGCTTTTATCGGGCCATCGAGAAGTCAGTCAGCGGTTGGCTTGAGTCCTCAAGTTGGTCTTTAAGACTTAGCAGGGCCCTACACACAGTACACCTTAGTAGAAGGTAGATTTCTCTCACCCTATGTGCAATCAAGCTCAGAGACTTGAGCCGCAGAATCCCTTATTTCTTTTCTTTCTCATCGATCGAAAAAGGATGAACTAAAATGACTTGATTCGAAGCCACTTCTGACTTGGATTGATGAAACGAGAAGATTATTGGATTGGATTGTTGGTCTTTCACTAATGGAGCATCTCAGCCCTAGCCTTGAAGTTGAACATCCGGGGATATCTAAATATTGAACCAGTGATTCAAAAGAATGGCAAGTCAGCGGTTATGTGTTGACTTCAGAAACAGGAATCTTGCCACTCCAAAGGACGAGTATCCAATGCCGATAGCTGACCTACTGGTAGATTCGGCAGCTTGTATTGAGCCTCTTGGATGCCCACTCAGGATATAACCAGGTGCCAATCGCCGAAGAAGATATTAACAAGAATTTAGATGCCCTGGTCCAGTTGGTGCCTATGATTTGTCGATCAATTCCTCGGGTCAAGGGGCGCACCTATGATGTATAATCTTCACTACTAGTCAATCCAGGGAAATATTCCTTCTGGCCTTTTATAGATGGATACCTTTTTCTTAGAAAAAATCCCCTTTCAGGTTTAATGATCAAGCAGCGGGGTACCGATTATCCTCTTTTTGCCGGAGGAAGCGAGGAAACAGAGCTAACGGAATTTCATTGTAAAGAAAATGACTCATAAGGAGGTCAGTCATAAAATCCTTAAACACTAGATCATGACTATATACCCGGATCTCATTCCTTGAAAGATCCCAGGTCGCTTCGCTTAATCAAAGATAAGAAATATCATAGCTGCTTACGAATGCCATCCAACGAGGTAGAACCACCTTCTAATCCTTATGGAGTTTAAGAACAACGTCCACTTGGATTTTCTATACTAGTTAGCCGCAGAAAAAGACGAAAGCGAGCCAAAACATGTAAATCAAAAAACAAAAGAAGGGAACATCCACTGCTGAAATACACTTGCATCGTCGTTAAACAGGAACTCAAAAACGGCACTATAGCATTGGAATTATGGAATTTGAATGGATTGAGTACATCAAGATGAAGAAATTAACGTAATAAGCGATATTCTCAAAAGATTCGGTCATGCCAGAAACCTCAGTGTGCATGGCACTAAAAAAGGGTACAAAGAACCTGAGATGCAAGTAATGGCTGAATAGCCGGGGAAACACTAAATAAAGACAAGTGTCATCCGGACTTACTTGATTGATTGAATCGAGAGATGGAAATGCCATTGAGAGATTAGAAGGGATAGAGAAAACGTCAGATAGAGGTCGTGCTTCTGCTCAGTCCAAAAGAACAATCTGAGTGAGGATAAGGTGGTTTATGTTAGGGTCCGAGAAAGCAACTTGACATGCCAATCCTAACAAGAATTCCACTCTTTCTGGTCATGTCAGAAACCACCTCTTGGAAAGCAGATCGAAAGCCAATCGTTTCAGAAGATGATGACCCTCTTGTGCTCCTACGTTCCTGCTAGTTGGTGGATGAAGAATAGGAGAGAGCTTGCTTGAGTAGAAGATAACCCGCGAGAAGGATGTTTTGTAGCGCTTTCTCATACAAAAGGAAAAGGCGTCACGACCGATCGATAAAGAAAAGAACCGCAGCGCTGTCGCCCACCCCGCTTTGGGCACGGGGAGGCGAGAACCACCGCTTTTAGGAAAGAAGCCTACAATTTGATTCTCGTCTCGTTTCACTTGCATTTTCTTTCGTTCAGTCTCGTTCTGAGAGTGGAATCGAACCACTCACTCCGTTTGGATTTCGAGTCCAAAGGGCCCAGCCAGCGAAAGAGGATTTACAGTCCCACGCAGCCTGCCAGAACCTTTTTCTTGCTTGATTTTTATACGATTTTTTGAGCAACTAGCGCGAAAGCCGTTGCGCGTTAGCGCATCCGTTTTCTTGCTTGATTTTTATACGATTTTCTGAAGTGATCTGTCCAACTAAGTAGAAAAGGACACTAGAGTGTGGCTACACGTGGTATAGGGCTGCTCGTCCCGCCTGGTGTTGAGAAATGACATCCAATCTTTCGGTACCTAGAATATATTCTAGGTGGATAAACTTATTTTTGATCAGCATCAATGGGAGATCTGATGTTTTAGAATGACCTTCCCCCGATCAGAGAAGGGGCTTGGTCTGGAACGGATTGAGACGGAAAGCGGTAATCAATCGCCGCGTGGTGGAACGCTTGTTGGAGAAGGGTAAGCGCCTCCATGTCGTAGGGGTGGGTAGGCCAATAGAAGACTAGGGAACTTAGCCTAGCCACTCAGTTCTGCCCCGAGCCAAGTCTATTTAGTGTCAGCGAACACATACCACTATCTATATATAGGTTTTTCTTTTTCGTAGAGGTTGTCGCTTAGGTCCTTGGACCCTTCCTTCATGAAGCTTGAGGAAGCACTCACTTTTCTATCCACGGCATTCTTGGTTCTGCACTTAGTCTTGAACCTGTGTTGGTTTGGGACGTCAATCTCATTCGTCAGCGGTGTGTGCCGCGTACTATGATTGCTTTCTTCTTGCTGTCAAATCCCAGTCTATCTTTCACTGAGCTTCCTTCGCTTGGAATTCAAAGTCCAAAAAAAAGAAAGAAAGCGTACTGTGAGGTATGAATGATCAAATGTCTACGGGTGTCATTGAATATCATGGGGTACGAACTTCTAAGGTCATGGCGTAGGGTATTGGATAGGCTGGTCCGCTGGTCGAAGTCATTGCAGGGTGTGCTACGGACAGCTATTGTTCCAGGGCATTTCCTTTCTCTCGTCATCACGCCAACATACACAAGGCTTGCCTTCACAGGGCCCCACCTTGACTTGCCATCATGGCTACACTCTTTTCATCAAAGCAACTCTTCTTAAGAAGACCCCTTGGTCCCCACAACGAAGTTCCTCCATAGAGAACCCAACTGCACAGCACCATCGCAAAGGTTTCTTCGTAACTCGATTAGTCTCACTCAAGAGAACTCATCTACACGGAAGGTCTTTTAAGTGCCAGTTGTACCCGCACAGAAGTTCTGCGCCCTCAACTACACCAGGATGCCCCCTGCAGTAGCATCACAACTTTTCTCACCATGGACAGCTCGCCAGTCTTCTTGCATCAGCCACACCTAATTACAAATGACCTTGGCCTCTCCATGCTCGTCATTTACATTTAAACTGCACACCCCCTTGTTGAGGTCTTACTCCAAAGGTACGGCCTCTAGCACATGACCATTCCTCACTCAAGTCATCGACACCCTCGTCGATGTACGTGTTGAAAGAAGAAATTCCACTATCTCTCAAACGAAATGAGGTTTTTGAACTCCTATATAACAGAGTTTCATTGATGCCAAAGGGGGTTTTCCTCAAACGATTGGAACCAGAATAAAATAAAAAAAAGAATGAAAGAGTCAATCTATCTTAGTCAAGGCGCTCGCTCTGCCACAAAGGGAGGCACTGGCAAAATCTAAATAGAAAAGAATAGTGTGGTTCAGCGTTGCTATCCCTCGGTCTCCCCAATCAAGGGCTTATAGCAACCTCTATCAACACAACTATCCGAACACCTATTGCTTGCTTTAGCTCCAACTACTGCTAGCTTTAGCTGCAACTATCTTCCGACTCTCTACTTGTTCGTTGCCCGACGCGGCTCTGCCTCTGCCTGTTTTTGAGCTCAATAAAAGAGAAAGTTTCATGCCAGTATGGGCGAAAACCATCAATTTTCACATTCCCCTAATAAATGGGTGTTTTTGAGGTCCTTTTTCCGATCAGTTTCATGCCAGTATGGGGTCAAAGTATACAAAAATCACATTCTCCCCGTAGAACGCTGTTTTTAGAGCTCTCCTTTTTTGGAAACTTTCATTGCGCATAGTACGAAAACCAACAGAAATCCCACTGGCAAAGGTGTTGTGCCGGTTGCCGACCAGGCGATCGACCAGCTTCCGACCAGAAGCGTTGGTCCAGTGAGGTGAGCCACGACCAGAACAGAGCTGTTACAAAGGAAGCCCACTCCCTTATGTTCTGATGGGAAATAGGACTAGGATCTGTAATAGTTGTATCTGCTTTCCTTTGGTTTGCATGGGCACGTGATACATTCCTAGCATGACGTTGGAACAAGCAAGGACCCAGCGTGATCCAGAGGGCAAGCCCATCCCGGGTAACTTTGTATCCTGACCCAAGCCGGAAGTTTGTCGAACTTGTAGTCTAGGACATTGGTAGGGATCCGCATGGGCACGCTGAACAATCCGATGGCCACCCACAACACGAAACATCGGCCCCGCTCGTAGCGCTTGCCGATCATCCCTATCTCTACCGGGCCCGTATTCCCCGCCTCGCTGATACTTATTCATTTCTTTGAATCGATAAAGATGGGTATCCATGCCTCTTAGTTCCGGGGAGATACTGGTTATGCCAGTGTGGACAAGTTCAAATGGAGCAAACCCGCAAGAGCATGGAGCATAGGATTTGAATTAGCCCAGGAGGCGCGGGCGAGCAACTAAAGCCGACTTCCTTCCTCTGATTGGAATTGGTTGAAAGGAAACCGGAACTGGAAGATTGACTCGGGGAAACAGGAAATCCTTAATGCCGTGGGAAATCCATTGAGTATCCAAGGAAAAGGCAAGCTCAAGGTATTCTCCCCAATCTTTCCCTTTCGGTCAGACAGCACTGGTCAATAGGATCGGGTGGGCTGGGCACATAGCCGGAGATAAGAAATGGCAACAAGGCTCAACAGAGCAGAGAGACAAGAATACCTATATAGAGACATGAGAAAGAATAAGCCAAGGACAAAACGAGAATTCCGCATCCGGTGAAAGCTGAAGTCACATAGGGAAGGGAGTTTCTGCAGATGGAGAAAAGGGAGATATCACACTGTGTGTGATAGGTTATTAGCTGGAGGATTGAGATTGGTATATGGCATTCAGATAGTCCTTCTGAACTGAAATCATGGAAAGACTAGGCTCACCAGGCAGGGAAAGCTAGATATAGCCTAAAAAACCTCCACTTACGGATTCACATACTGGTTGGTATGTTCATCAAGTTCTCGATTACTACTTACGGTGCCCACTGACTCCCTTTAATGGTACGCCAAGATATCGCTCATAACGACTGCAAAGGCATATTTATTAGCCAGCTGTGGGATACTGCCCTAAAGCTGCTGTTCCGGTGATTAGATCAAAATAGAGTTCTTTCTACAAGAGCATCTCAAGTTGGTCAGGCGTCCCCAGGAGTGTTTCGATATCAGCAAGCACATTCTAACTATCTATAAATGGCATTTCGAGGTGAGAGAGAGTTCCAGCATATTACACAAAAGAGTGGGTAGACACATGCGTTGAGGCATTCCCTACAACAGGTGGATAAAGCCGTTTCTAGGCCATAGAAAAACATAGCATGTGACATTTATTTACATAGGACCAAGCATAATCGTTTTAGATAAGAATCAATCAGCAGGTGAAAGGCAAGCACTTCCTTCCCTGAATCCTACTCTTGCCCTAAAAAAGTACTAACTAAAGCCAAATCGAATGAAATATGCCTCTCTACGCGAATAAGCAGAAGTGAGCCCAATAGAACAGATCAGGAAAGAGTTTACTAAGCTATCGCGCGCAGTAAAGAGAATACCATATCTAGTTCCTGGCTAGCTCCCATCTTCGATGCATGGATCTGACTAACCGGAGATCGGACTCGTGTGCTTGAATCAAAAGAAAATACCGGTATTCTGTTCCAAATTAGGCTTGTAATTAGAGTTACCAATGGTAAGGATTGGCGTGGGTTTAGAGTGGGTAGCCCGCTCGCTATCTATGTCTTTCATTCCCATGGATTGGAAAACATCTTACTCGCCATGGGGCGAAACTTCTCATCGTCAGCCTAAGTGATTGTTTCTGTAAGCTAGAGAGAAGTACCCTTGATTGGGTGCTTCGAACGCCCTTCGGGAAGTGAAAGTGAAGGTTGATCAATAGCTTGAATCAGGACGATGCCGCTTAGAAAAGTCTTCTTTCTTCCTTTTCATTGTGACTCAAAAGCCACAAACAAGGGTTACTATTCAGGAGTGGAATTGCATTCTGTACAATGGGCATTTTCATTTCTCTTTCTGTGCTATGGCTATGGTTGACTTCTGTCTCTCGACATGTAGAGAAGCTGATCAAAAGGAAATAGTCTTCCAGATGGCAAATATGTGAACCATAAACCGTAGATTTACCACCAATTGTGACTCAGGGAGATGAAAGGTAGAGAATGGCTTATTCGTAAAAGAAGGCTCCCAGCCAAATATAGAATAGAAAGGAAGGGGCATCCCCGTGAGAAAACCAGGTGGTGTTACTTTCCTGCTTCCACCTGAACCTGCTTGCAGGCCTTATAGAAAAGTCTTGTATAAGATAACTAGCTTGACAACAGGAATTCTCTAACTTACTTGTAGATAACGAACTTGCTGAAGGAGGTTAAGATAGTTTTCCGTTAATGGGGAGAGAGAAAAAGAGTCCTCGCTTTCATAATCGGTAATCAGAGTCCAGGCTTCCAAAAGCCATATTTTACGACAACCTATGAACCGACTAACTCAACAGCTGGCCTTAGAGAAACTGTCCTAACTTATCCAAGTAGTCCTAATAAATAGCCATGATGAAATACTCTTCCTTTCCCTGCGGCACTCGCTTGAAGGACTCGAAAGCTGACTAATGCTGATAGGAAAACAGAGCTTCCTTCAAACGCTGATCGATACCATCCACCAGAAGAAAACGTGACCGCAACTACTTCCCGAATCAGCACCGTCTGGAGGCTTTGCATCTGTATTTGGAGCTGGGCATGCATCCATTGATTCTAGCACTTGGAGCTTTGAACGCTCGAAAGAGAAATACAATCTCCGCCCTACAAGTGGATCGATAGGTTCATACATCTTGTAGTCGGTGCAGTTCTGGGAAGGAATGGGCTAGTATGAGTTCTGGTTTAGTCAGTAGTTCACTTCTCCCTTCTTGTCCGCTCTTGCCCTCCCCTTTCACTTTCTTTCCTAAATGTGTGACTGATACCAATCCCTATGTTGTACACTCTTCCACTAACTAGAGAGAACCATGCCTGAAGTAGAAAGAACCAATTACAAGTGTTCATAGTGGTCTAATAAAATAAACCCTGACCGTGAAGGTTCCTAGTGTTGATACCAGTTGTTGGAGATAATGGAAGGAAGCAACAAAACAGAGAGAGGATCAAGTGTAATCTTAACTACATCTCAGCTCTTATACAAAAGCTTATGTTACAATACATGGTACCAGTCCAATTTATAGAAAATAGCAAACCGACACAAAGTCATTATCGACTCAAGTAACAACTATTTCGATTTTGTTCACAGCTCATTCCTAGCTAAGACATAACGGCGGGTAGGCAAACAACTTGATTCAGGTCAATACAATACTCTTCTTCGAACTTGCAAGCTTGGGACACAAGCGTAAACTGAAAAAGAAGTAAGACCAGGTACACTGCTAAACATAAGTATAAAGAGGTGGAAGGCTGGCTGTGCTTGTGCTCACCTACAGGTCTGTCCCAGCATACAGTATCGAAAAAGACTGTCTCTTATTTTTGATTTGTCTGAATCAGCGTATATTAACTAATACTACTTTATCCAGTCAATAATGAATTGAAAGGTCGTCTTTAATTAAAAAGTGCATAAGCAAGCAAGGAACGGAAGGCATGCTAACTACACTACTAGAGTCAATAAAAAAAACTAAACTACAAACCAAACTACTTGAGTAAGAATCTATTCTTTTTGCTTATTCGTAAGCGCATGAAGAAACTTATTTCACTCTAGCAATGAGCATAAATAGTTGACAACATAGTTGAAAAAATTCTTTCTTTCCTCTTCCTACTACATACACGGCTATAATCGTTATATATTCGATTCTTTTTTTTAGAAAAATCTTTCTGCATCTCTTTTCTTTCCATTGTGAGTAAAAGGGAACAGCAGTGGCTCAAGTATGTTCATTGGTATCATACTGTGGCAGTAGATCCTGGTGTCTTTCTCTCAGCTTTCAGAAGCACCTTTCGTCTCTCGTAGCTGTAAGGAAGGCAAGGAGAAGATCCGCATATTGTCCTTATGGGTCCTCTTTATGATGAGGTTGCTAATAAGGGTGGGTAAAGTAGTCCCAATGCTTTTTCCCTCGGTAAGGAACACTTATGGCATCTAAGGTACGCAATTTCTTGTGTTCGCGTTTAGCTCCTTGAACAACTTTGTATCATTCGATACCACTAAGCAGCGGTTAATCGGACATTCCAGAGAGTGAGAGGTCCTTCGGGAAAGAAGAAGCCTAGCCTAACATTGAAATCAAAGTGCCGTAGAGCTCGGTAAGCCGGTGGGCTAAGACAGGCTACGTAAGGCTAAGTAGAGCTTTCCCCCTTCCTAAGTGAAAGTTGAAACGCTGTCTATGGTCTGGATATAACATCCCCTTTATCAATTCCTTTCTGGTCAAGATAAATAGGTAAAGCCAGCTTTGAAGGTCAATTCAAAAGGGAAGTAAGAAGTTGCAGGAAGGTTTGAAGAGATGACTGACGTAAAAAGCCTTTGAGCCTCTTTTTGAAAGCTTCTTCCATCAAGTTACTGAAAGTCCCCGGGCTAGACTCGTTTTTCTTCTTCTCCATACTCAAGAACGCGAAATCAAAAGATAGTTAGCCTTTTCAGCCGAGCCTTTAGTAGCAAACTCTGTCTATATTTTAAGCCTGCAGTCTATCTTTCCTTTCTGGAGTTGTCCCGGAGAAGAAAGCTTCCCTCGAAGTGATGAAGTTCACCCCGCTCTCGAATCTCAATTCGTAGTTGGCCTGAAGCTTAGCCTCAATAAGAATGTGTTAAAGGTACGTAGTCACTATAGCGAAACTATTGGCCTGGAATGAAGAGTTTGAGGTTGGCGGCGCGGCTCTTGATCCACTATACTATTCTCGTAGTAGAAAGATGAGTTATATATCTTGACTGCTAGTTCGATGTAATGATCTGTCTATCTCTGCCGCGCCTCCTCTCGAGAGGAAAGAAACTACATCTTTTGTTCTCAACGACCTTCATAACCTGAAAGTGGGCCGGACAGTTCTTTGAGATCGGTACTTCTTCGAAAGTGGTAAATCCTGGCACTTCTTACTCCTATTTCCTCTCACGTGTCAACAAGCAAGTAGGGCGCTTGACCTTAACGTGGTAGGACTCTGTTGCATTTAGAGAGAGGGTGGGAAGAAAGCTTGCTATTGAGGCTATTGCTTGTGTTGAAGAAGACCCTTTTGATTCAAAGAGGCGGCGGTGAAAAACCATTCTTTGACTTTGGAGTTCCAAATAGAAAAACAGTTCTCATTTCTTCTTGTAGTCGATTGGTCGTCCGTTCATCTGCTTCAGTTTATTTGCCCTATTTTGCCTCTCTTTTTCTGCGGCGAATGGATTGGGTTGGTTCCCTGGTCAAAACAGAAAATACTAACCAATTTGTGTGGTTTCATTAAAATAGCTAAGTGCTAACTATGGTTTATAGATGGGAAAGGAAAGAGCAGTAGTTTCGGGTCAAGATCAGGTCACAAGCTTGAGAAAATGCCCTCTGACCCCCGTCTGTTCCCCTCCCAGCAAAATGAAAGCATACTAAAAAGTATCAATACTTCAGATAGAGTTCATATTATCTGAAAATCAATAGAAAGAAGAAACTGAATCAAGCCATGCTGCTCTCCTGCCACTGAGCTTGCTACCCCTTTGATTTCTACCAATGAACCTTCCCTAAAGACATGTATGTATTTCTCTTTCCAATTCACCTTCGTGTTCCCCAGCGGAGTATTCAACCAATCCATTCCTAGCACCATGTCATAGGCAACCAGTGGCAATTTTGCAGTTTAGCTTCAAATTCCACTCCTTGCACCTTCCGGGTACCCCCTCCGATACACAGCTTTACTGATTATGTTCTGACCATTAGCAACCACAACCACTATGGGAAATGTTTGTACCTGCTTGGGTTTGATTTCTTAACCTAAAGTTTCCTTTGCCTCAGAAACCAGCAATTCCCAGATCAGAAATCCTATTTCCAGCTCACTCTCCCTTTCGCAGGAAGTTCTTGGTAAAATCCCTTTAAAAAACTATCAATCAATAGTATGAAATATTTCATGAACTTACTAAAACGAAAAGGTTCAGGAAGGAAAAAGGTATTACGCTATTTATGAATTTTTACCAATCCTACTTGAATTGCTATTTCACCATAAAAAGCTATTTCAATAGGAGTTCCAATTGTCATGTCAAATGAGACTTTCTCCTCACCAAATTGAAGCGTGAGCTTAGCATCTTTCACATCGATGACAGCCCCTGCAGTAGCTAGAAAAGGTCTCCCCAAAATAAAATAATAGGAAAGCTCTTATCCTACATCTCCAAGACAACAAAATCAACTGGAAATGCGAAGTTACCAACTATCGCAGGGATATCACCCAAAATGTCTGCCGGATCCTGATCAGCAAGGTGGAGAGTGATGCTAGTCGGCCGTACATCACCCAATGGTAGTGGCTCGTAGACAGTGAAGGGAATCACAGTAGACCCAAGACCACATAAAGCATGGAAAGTTTGACTTCCTATCAAGCATGGAATACTGAAACTGGCAGGCTCATCTAAGTTGAGAGGTAGCTTATTTGAACGAGTGCACTACATTCCTTAGTAAGAGTAACCAGTTCTGGCTCGTTAATGTTTCGCTTCTTTGCGAGCTGGTCCTTAAAGAACTGTGTCTACATCGGCACCTGTAAGACACCATCAAGGATGGGGGTGGTAATCTGCATATCTGTCATCATATCCAGAAACTTTGCAATCTGCTTGTCTTCAGTTGACTTCACAAACCGTTCTGGAAATGGCAGCTTCGGGTTGACAGGTGGAGCAGATTGATGATGGATCATTAGGAGCAATAGCTGCTGGTGTAGAAGAACTAGGCTGTGCAGCAGAAGTAGTGGACTGTTGAGGTCCCTGCGGAGAAGGTATTGGGCCGGCTAGGGTAGAAGGCAGGTGGTACATACAACGCTGGCATTGGGGAAGAGGATCGGTTGTAGTCTTACCACTCCGACTAGTAAAGGCTCCACGTGGGTGAACTTCAGGTTGAGGTGGAAGTCTCCCTTGTAGATGGTTGTGAGGCTACCATACGAGTGGTCAATGTTTGCATAGAAGAATCCTTACACCCAATATTGTCACTCCTTTTAGAATACCTGTCTACACCTACATCAGCAAGATGTAGTTTTATTAAGTCGGCTTCCATTCCTTATTCGGAAGGCGTTGGATACTTGATATACGCTATGCTATGTACTCGGCCCACCATTGCGCATGCTGTTTTAGGAAGCATATTTTGATCCTTATTCAGGGAAAGCTCATATCCATCAAAAACCAATCGAAGTCCAGCTTTATCCCGAGCATCCGTTGTTTGCCCCGATTGAAGATCCGACACGACACCCTCTCTTCCATCTCCGGCTTCCTAACCAGATCCGTTTACCCCTGCTTGAAAAAGTGTTTCCATTCGTAGTTCGGGGTTTCCTAGTCCCAGGTTTATTCGTAACCGGCTCCCTATCCAGGTCTTCCTCCTCAACAGCTATCTTTGTTTGACGGTGTTCGTTGCCAATGCAATAGTAATATATGCTTGCTTTCTTCCTGTTCGCATATCCGTATCAGCCTTCTCTTCTTTCGTAGGCACATTTACTTCAATTCAACTACTTCATTGATTCATCAATTTGAGGAAATTCAAAAATACCTTGCTCGCCTTCGCAACTGCCTTCTTTTCTGTGCCTTCCTAGTTTGCCAACCCTATGTTTGATTGCGAGTTCCGGCGGGGTGAGTACCTGGACGGACAAGGGGTTCCTTTTCGATTTCCATTTTAGAGCTTCTCTCTAGTTCGAATATATAGAACTTCCTTCTTAGAAATGGAATACCTTCACCTTAGAAGGGTGTTCTTCCTACTAGTTCAACCAGATCTGCCTTTTTCAGCTAAGCCGATTCCAATGATCGGACGGACAATACTTGCTTAAACCTAGCACCCTGTTGCCTTGCTTTTCCTCCAACCGTACCTGCCTCGCCGCTCGTGATACCCAGGAAGGGCATCCCTCACTTCCCAGATCGTCTCGCACTTCTTTTGTCACTGGCACACACGCTCTCGTGGGTCTATCACTGAGAAATCCCTTTTCGCCGGGCGGTGCGGTAAGTAAGACTAGTCGATGGACAACTGCTGACTGAATAGGGAGAAGATGAATTTTCCTAGGCTCTTTCTACTTTGCTCATTGGGTATAGCCGTCAGTGATCCACAGATACGGCGCTTTTGGATTCCTAAAGGGATAGGATAGTTCTTTCTGGGCTTTAGAGGTCTCCCCTTTAACCTAGTACTCTTAGGAAGGCCGGGTTAACCTTCTACTAGAACTGTTCTATCTACGAAATTGGAAAGTAGGGTCAACTTGCCATAATATATAGCCCAACTTGATCCGTCTTAGAGTAGCCGCCTATGGAACCGCCCCCGAGTCAACAATGCACCCGATCGCGAGCCTTATATGAGTTTCATAGTCAGCCTGCTCTTTCAAGAACGTGCCTTCTAAACTCGTTGTTCCGCTTGCAGATTGGAGTTTCCTACTGACTATCCGGGTTCTTGATACCGCCGGCCGGGAATAAGTACCTATCCCTTACGGGAATCGAACCCGTGTCTTCGACATGAAAAGACGATGTCCTAACCTCTGGACGAAAGGGACCAAAAAGCTATTTTTCATATACTTAAGAGAATAGAAGTGGTTCCTTTTCTTTCTATACGAAATTCAGACGATTTCGTTTGTGTTCATGTTGGCGATTTCAGATGTGAATGAGGCCGGTCGTCTCCCCTTCCTACGGGTTCCCCAGTGACACATCAACCACGCCCCTTCCTTTTCTCCGATCATAAATAACCTGATCTCTTTCTTTCTAATTCATCCCCTTCTTTCTAATTCAAAAAAGAAAGGGGGGGGCGGTAAGGCAGGCTCGCAACTTACAAAGGGCACTCGCTGCTCGCAGGCCTGCTCTTTCTATTATGATTTCTATGTCTATGAAAGCTCCTTTGACTCCAGCCCCATAAGCTATTCTTTCACCTGCACCAGCTCTTGGTCTTTGTCCAGGACAAAGATATCGCAATAGTGGAATAAGGAAGTGCAAGTTGGCGATCGAAGCAAAGGAAAGATCAAGCCGAAGAGGATACCTGGGGCCATCTAAGACGGCTGTAGTAAATAGCTTACACGACTGATCAGGCTCATCAACCTATGGAACCTCACGCTATGTTGCTATGATTCTTTTATCACGAAAGCATGTCGGGCGAAGGAATAAAACGTGTACAACACTAGCAAGAAGAGACTTGCCAAAGAATTCGATGCCTCACAGGATCCTGCAAAAGCGGAGTCCAAAAAAGCACGAGTCGGGTCGGCGGTTTCAGATTCAGATAGTTCAGTTCAATCATCATCTGACACCTTTCGGTGCCATTCCTTTTGAAACTGGCGTTTCTTTTGTAAAATAATTCGATGCCCCTGCGAAAAACCGAGTCAAGAAAGAGGTAAGGGCCGGGTCAGAGGCGGAACAGACATTCAAAGCAACCGAACCATAGATCCAGCTTTGCAGGACAAGCATAACGAAAGTAAGCATTTGGCCAGACATTCAAATAAACCCTATATCTAGAAATCCATCATCCCTGTCTGAACGGTCTAAGCATCATATCTTTTTCTTTTCACTTCCGCTGCATCGTCCGGACATCAGAAATAGCTGCATTAGCAGCATCTCGCTACAACTCCCTTGGCAACCCTAGCACCAACAGGAACAACTCAGTTCAAGCTAGCAACAACTAACAATTTCTACTTCCTCGAACAAGAGCTTGCTTTTAGTTCACGTTAGCTACATTCGTTTTAATAGAAAGATGGGAAAGGCTAGGTTAGCAGAAGACTATGCTTGTGCCACAAACTTATTGCTTCGGAGAAGCATTTCTTCAATGAATCTTACTCAGTACAGTATTCATAAGGGACCTGTATCTAAATATTCTGTTCTAACATTCCTATTTTGGTTGGAAGTTTCTCAAATGAAAGAGCACAACCCTTTCCATCACTTCTCTACATACTGGCATTCGGAGCTAGGAGCAGAGAAGAGAAGTCAATCGGAAGAATCGTAAAAGCCTGGAGCTCAAACATTGCGTTCTACACTTTACTTTTGTTTTGTATCTCTGAAACAGGAGTGAAAAGAAATCAGCTCATCCACCGCTAACTAAACAGGGCGAAACTAGCTCTTCTTTGGTTTCCCTGGGTCCAAGTTGGGGCAAAACCTGCTCTTTTCCCGAAAAAAGTCTATCGTACTAGGTGGCGCGACACGCGACATAGGTAGTAAAGTAGTGATTTTGGGCCCAATTCATACTTCTTTTTTGATTGGAATTCTTATCCTAGCTCGGCCTACTCGCGAGATGTTAGCCTTCAGCCTGATTACATAAAGCATAGCACTTCTGATCGATTTGAATATTCCATTCCCTATTTCCTTGAGCGCTTTCACCATTAACCCATGGGTGCCAAGACCATCCCCCCGGCTCTTTCTTCTTCTACTTCATATAATAGAACACAAGGATCGAACCTACTTTGCTTTAAGTCTGTTTACTTTTTAACGCCGTCTACGGAGAGACAAGATGAGAGAGGAGAGAGGAAGCTGAACGACAAGAGCTGACGAAGTCCAATCAAGCTGAGGCCTGGAAAGAGTTAAGAAAAAACACCTTCTACCTGCATTCATGGGTGCTCAACGATAGATTCCACATCAAGATAGGCAAAGCGGGATACAGCTCGTTTATTACCTCAAAGAAAACAAGAAACAGGTCTTTTCTAATCACGGAACACGAGAATAGCATGCACGGGAGAAGGATTTAGGGAAAGGTACACGCTGCTTTTTCGGAGTCTATAGGGGAAAGGTACACGATGATTTTTCGGAGTCTATAGGGGAAGATTCCACCAGCCCCAATTGCTTTGGGTGAGAGATCGAACCTCCACTCGTTTCTGGTTTCTGCTTTCTCCCTAGGGAAAGAAGATATGATACTTTTCGAAGAATGCAATCCCCGCATTCCGGCCCTGCTCTGCAAATCAACATCTGAAGATCTACGGGTCACCATAGTCTTCTGATCCACTAATAAGATTCCGCGCTCGAGATGATGTGATCTGAACGAAAAGATAGATACATCCGAGCTGCCCAAGGATATGGTCTGGGTACCGATCTGCTAGGATAAGGGGGAGATCCTAGTACTCAAAAGGCTGGGTAAATTTCGAAATTAAGCGGAGGAAATCCACCAATAAGAGAGTAATAGAAAATACTGTTATCATGAATAAATTCTTTCAATCCATTAAGTATCTTCTTAATTCGTTATACAATAGAGACGGGGAAAAAGATGATGATAAAAAACTCCACAATAATAAGAAATCCAAGAAAAAAGATATAACGGATGAGGAAGGAGCTAAAGAACCTATCAACAATGATGCATCTAGTGGCAGTAATGATGCATCTACTTCTACTTCCCCTAACCCTAATGATGGTTCTAGTTCCACTAATGATGGAACAAATCCAAATGTGAAAACTAGTGCACCTAAGCACGACGATCATGGTATAATCCACCATTTTATATGGGGTGGTGGTAGTTCAAACGGCGGAGATAGTTCCAACAGTGGTTGGACTTCCTACTTTAATTCACCTATTGATAGATTTGTGAAAAATCGAAAAACATTTACCAATTTAGATCAAAGAGGTCTAAATGGTTTTATTGCAAAAATAATAGGGTTTATAGGTCCAACAACAATTGTGCTTCCATTCTTTTATAACAGTTGGATGCCGAGGATAGGTTTGTTTTCCATGTTTGTTAGAGAGCCACACGACTTTCAAATAGGAGTTAGCGTACGACCATATACCACGTTTCACAATTATGGAACTCTAGTTATGGAATATGTATATATAAAATATTTGTTCCACGCTCAGGTAGGCTGGCGACAATATAAATGTATGTATATATTTGATAAGTTTAAAGAAATAAATGATTCGCTAGGTTTGTTTTTTATCGATAATATTTACTTAAGGGATACTTTTGACGTTATTCAGCGATTCTCACATAGCGGTCTTGGTTTGAAATCCCTTTTGAAACGTGAAATCATAAACAAGTTGGTTGAAGTAGTAATACCATTTTCTGATGAGAATTCTAAGTCGTATGTGTACGGTTATTTTGCTTTTCTAGTATATGCAGGGTTATTTTGTACTGTCTGGTATAAGTATATACCTTGGGATCCATATATAAAACCTGCTGATTTAGCTCCACCATCACTGGATGTATTTAACACCTATCATGCCGATGTCATGGGTTATAAGAAGGTCACATACCTGATTACTAAGGACATTGTCCAAACAAACTATGGTAGACACCTTTAAACAGCCATCATTTAACGAAGTAGTAAATTCGAATGACTACAACCTTGATCAATCTGATCACAAAGTGAGTTTTTCATGCTTATGCACTGGTATCATGGTTTCTATGTTGTTAGTAACAAAAACACTTCTTCCACATTAAACAGTACTGCATAGATACAAGTTTAGCACAATGAATTTCTGAGTTATTTCACACAAGGAATTTACAAGCTAATGAAAATAAATAGATTTATAGGATATCTATCTAAATACGGCTCCTATCGTTTAAGGTTAGTAAATACATACTAGGAAATGCTCTTCAGGGATACCAGAACTGGAAGATCCTGTCAAGGGGAAACAGGACCTTAATAAGCGCCATCCCGAGACTTGGACTCGAGGGATGGTAAGATCAATAGGAGAAGGAGATATGATACAATTACTATGATCAGGATACCTTATATGAGCCATACTTATCCAGGGAATCAATCGCGTGAGGGTGTTGTTGATAGAGGGAGCTCTGGCCAGGAGAGGCTAGAGCGAGTGATAGCAACGGAAAGGTAAGATCAAGAAGGAAACAAGGCTTAAGAGGACCCTAATGCACCAATACTTTAGGCATTCCAACTTCCAATACATACTTATCATGGAATGAAATCCAAGAGGAGCAAGCATATCACTGAGAATAGCTAGCTGAAATCAAGGATGCTATCACAATATTCAATGGAATCGTTACATCGGAATAAGATAGACCCGCTTCGATGCTGTATTCAGTATGTCAGCTAGGAGCCAGAACTCACTATGCCATAGTCATACAATCAACCTGTGTATTAACAGCAATATCTAGACAGGCAGGATGGATTAATTATATTGATGGCCAAGATAAGGTGCTCAAAGGGGAAGCACTCTTCATCAAGTAATGACCCCTGGGGGCGGGTACTGCGAAAAGAAAGCAACGCATAAGCTCTTGTTCCTGATACGGTTCGAAAGTAGTGCAAAGAAAAGCGGTACTTCGGTCGGAAAGAAAGCTGGAGGAGGGTTAGTGCTAAAATCTTCTTGTTCGGATGGTTGAGAGAAGGAGGTGTGTCCTGTGGCGGATACACCGATTGATCGAGACGCCTCAAGGCCACCGGAGGGAGAAATAGTGATAGCAACGCTTACAAGGAATGCTGGGATAAGTTGGGAAGAAGGCAAAGATACTGGCGACTAGATCCTTGTGGCAGATTGGAAGATACCGATATCTCTATTTCAATTTGTTGATTGATGGTTTAAGGAAATGGCAGTGGTCCAAATCTTGCACATTTACTGTTACTTCTATGTATAAGTTCCTTGCTCAGGTGTGGCCCAGCTTTCATATCTTATTGGGATAGCTACATTGCCCTGGCCGGGTATTGCGAAGGAAGGAAACACCTTGTCCGAGTCAGGCGATGCTAAAGGATGGATTAAAAAACTCATGGATGCTATCTCTGTTATTGCTGCTTAATGCCCTATTTATACCGATCTAGCTTATAGCTGGGATTTCTAGAAAGATAAGCTGATGCAGCCCTCAGGGATGGAGTGCCTAAACTAACCTTCCTGAACAGAAGTAGCAGAGGTAGAAGATATGTAAATCGTACCATCAAGGGGAAATGCACTATTGTTATGCTTGGGCCAGGTTAGCTGATCAAGGGAATATTCCTATCGGAAGAACAATCAGAAAATAAGGAGATAGTCAGTTGGCACTTTTCACACAAGAACCGCTTTTCGTATTAAGCACGG
This sequence comes from Hordeum vulgare subsp. vulgare, assembly GCF_904849725.1. Taxonomy (NCBI): domain Eukaryota; kingdom Viridiplantae; phylum Streptophyta; class Magnoliopsida; order Poales; family Poaceae; genus Hordeum; species Hordeum vulgare. The sequence goes on from NW_025422489.1 coordinate 317,673, forward strand.
GAGTCGTAAGGAAAGACCTCTGCGTAGCTATCAGAACGAATTAATGAACGAAATAAACGAATTCCGGTGAAACCAAGGCGAATTTATGAGCCAGCAGTGGGAAAAAGATGCCAAGTATTGAGATGCAACATTATGAATGGTGCGATCCGAAGTCTTACTATTTACTCAAAATTGACTCAAATGGTTGACTGAACTTCACAGAGGACTAAAGCCGGGAACTTAAACTAATGGTTTTGCCTTTCCACTTCCCAATTGACTCTCATAAAAGGCTAGGCTACCTCTTCACATCGCACCTGATCCCGAATCATGTGCTCTGTTCAGGGGATCAATAGTGGCTATTAAGCTTTTCCCTTTCTATATATTCTTGAGAATAAGTAAATACCATCCTTTTTCCTATCAGCATCTCTCTATCTGACAGTAAATATTGCTTTCAATCGATCAGGCACTAGGTTATTAAAGTATGGATATGCCATATAATAAGGGAAAAGGCCTCAAGTTTTTTTTAGCGCAAAAGAAAAGCCGATTCCAAATTTTCTATTTCCCGGCAAGTCTATGAGAGTCCTATTACGGATCCTCTGATCTTTAGCTTGAATGGTCGTGTTTTTATATAATTAGGTCTTTCTTCTGAGCTCTTCTATTACGGTACGGAAAAATCAAACCTATCACTCTCAAAGAATGGGTAAAAAGAATTCAAGCTAGGGGAGCCTACACTCTCTAACTACCTATACTACGCCCCCATTGATTGGAAACCCTCGGGGAAAATGATCCCATAAACAAAGGAATTATACAGTACGAAATAGCAAAAAAACAGACTAATTCGATTCTAAAAAATCGATAATAGATATTTTATTCTGCTCAAATTGTCCCGACAAGGAGAGATATTCAATATTTGAATCAGATTGGATTTCGTAGTATACCAATGTGAGCCAAACTATTACTATTTCATCTAACTTGAATAACCAAGGACTGAATTTGACTATGGATTCTGATAACTCGAGAAGTTTTTATTTGGTTATGATCCAAAAAGAAAAAAGAAAGGTTTAACAAGCCATGAGAAAATAGAGTAAAGTAACCATACGTTCTGTTTGCATAACGTGTATACGCCACGCCATACAATCGAAATAGAAACATGGGACGATTCCAGAATTTTTAATAGATCCGTGGGGATGAGAGAAGTTGTTGTTGAGAAATATGAAATTGGAAAGGAAGTCAAACTCCCTATGGAACCTGTGATCGGTTGTACCTGTACTTTAGTGATACGAAAACTCGCTATTCACTCAGTTTCTGGTCAATAATAAGATTATGTAGGAGAGATGGCCGAGTGGTTCAAGGCGTAGCATTGGAACTGCTATGTAGGCTTTTGTTTACCGAGGGTTCGAATCCCTCTCTTTCCGTTTCTGTTAATTCACCAACGTTACCGACCACAATGAAATTTCTAGTAAGAGGAAAATCCGTCGACTTTCTAAATCGTGAGGGTTCAAGTCAAGTCCCTCTATCCCCAATAAAAAGCCCATTTTACTTCCTAACTATTGTACCAACCTCTATTTTTCATTAATGGTTCAAACAAGATTCACTATCTTTCTTATTCTACTCTTTCACAAACGGATCCGAACTGACTTCTTTGGATCTTATCCCATTCATACAAATGAACATATTATAGTATAGGCAAGTAATCCCTATTATTAAGTAAGTCATTCACAATCCATATCATTATCCTGATATTTACTAAGTCCAATTTGAGAATACTTTTTTCTTTTTTAGTCCCTTTAATTGACATAGATACAAGTACTCTACTAGGATGATGCACAATAAATAGTCAGGATAGCTCAGTTGGTAGAGCAGAGGATTGAAAATCCTCGTGTCACCAGTTCAAATCTGGTTCCTGGCACAGAAAAAAGGATCTGGAAAAGAAGATAGGAATGGGGCACCAAGGAAGGATTGTAGGTAGGGATGCCCTTAGATCCGTTCTCAATAGCTTGTGATAAGGCAAGAAAGCTAGTAGATGTATATTCGTTTCTCATGATAATGAGCGAAAAGGGTGGAATTGTGACCCGAATACCAACCCTTGCTATACATCCCGAGTGTGGTCTTCGATGAAGCATCATCTTGGTGGTCATCCCAAGCTGTAGTATTGCCAGATTCTGGAAACTTAGAAACTAGCTTGCAAGAAAAGAAGAAAATCAAGTATACGTTTGCTTGTTGGCTTGAGCACTCGTTTCAGAAGAACCTTCTTTTGGGATAACTCTTTCAGGCAATATCTCGCTGTGGCAGTAATAGCCCAATGGCTTCTAGTTGTTTTTTTTACCCTTCTGGGCTCTTTTCCCCCGGCGGCTAGTTTCAGCATAAAAGGAAGAAGTCGGGTCCGCGCGGTTCGCCTTTTCGAATGCAGCAGTGTTTTTGGCTTTGGCAATACCAGCTAGCTAGCTACTTACTTGTGTGGGAGTCCTATAAAGAAAAGCCTGAGTTATAGACTGACTAAAGAAATCCACCTAAGCCGTAAGTTTTTGTTACAGCTGGCACACCTGCTTGCAAACTCGAAAATCTGATTCTAGTAGAAAGTGGACTAAGTCTTAAGAGAGATAAGCCGGTCTTTATACACTGGCCCTACTTCGAATTCAGTCAGTGGCCAGATGCATTGTAAGCAATTCCAGTCCCAGCTGCTGAGGTGGCGTAGTCAGCCCTACCTAAGTATTGAACAAAACCAACCATTTGTATAATATTATCCTATCTTGCATATTAATTAAGACCACTTATTAGATCAAGGTTGGCATACATAGCATAGGAAGGTGGAGATCTGAAGTAATCTATATGTCCCTCAGCCAGTCATCCATTTCTCTGGATATGAAGTTTACAACATCAAAAAAATGACCCTTTTCATAATGAAATCCATTACATGCCATCCAAAGAACTCTGATCTGGATTACCAGCTTTGGGGTGGAAGGACGGATCGATCGACCAAGCAACAACGATCCCTTTACGATGGTCAAGTGCGAAGGTCCCGATCGGATTGCCGATCTGCCAGTGTTGTTTGACTGATTTTTTGCATCTCAAAACCATTGATGCTGACCTGTCACTGCTCAAGTGATTTTCCTGCATGGTTCTAGGAACCAAAAGAAGACTTTGGGTAGGTCAACGATAGATTCTATGTCTATAATGGAACGTAGGTTCTTTTTAGGAGGAAAGCTTAGAAGGATTCTTTTCAGAGCGTAAGAACCATCGAAGAGCATGGGATTGGTATTGCTGGCAGGGACTTTAAAGTGAGAGCTTGATCACTAAACCCCTGCTGCTTTCGATCATTCCTGCTAAAGCAGTTGGCAATGACTCATTGGAAACTTCTATTGGATCTGGGAGAAGAAGAAATCCAATCAATGGGTAGGTAGTCAATTTCTGGCGAAAGCACAAACCTTTTCTCTTACTTAAGGCGAGAAAATCCATTCATTTCGATAATAATCTGTTTGAGATGTGTTTTACCGAGAAGGTATATGGTTTACGGTTCTAAGCCGTTGAGTTCGTGTTTTGGTAGTTGTTGTTTTGAAGGATGGCGGATCCAGAGTTGAAGGATGGCGAGAATCATAATTACAAGAAGGCAACTACGCGATTCAACATCATTTTTGTAAGAATGGAAGCAAGCCATAAAAATTGCTAAGCTGCTGTGACCAGAGGTCGGGAGGCAAAGACGAAAGGGATGCCCTTTCTCCATCTTGACCGAATGCGTTATCTGCTGTCTCTGTTCCTATTAACCCTTGGCCGCGTATACCATTATCACGAGGGCGATACACAGGAAAAAACCAAACCATCTGTGGAACCGTTCGATGAACGTAGGTCGGTCGGAAAGAAAGCGCGGTGTAGCTGGCATCAGCATCTCTTGTCAGGTTCGCACGCACAAGGGTGGTGGGTAGGTCTCTTTACGTGTCCCGCGAGGCAAGGAATTCTTCGACCAATGATATCATGGTATCAGAGTCGCCGATCGAGATTTCTCATGGCTACCCATTATTTTCGCTTGAAAGATCTTCACATGTAGGCGGAGCCGTCCCTTTTGAAAAGTGGATCTTTAGTCCATTCATTCTAAGTACTTTATTATTTATTCTGTAGAATAAGAAGGTTTCGCAGGCATGTGCTTCATGGCGACAAGTCGTAAAGCATGGATAGGTGGAAATGCGCTATAAAGATTCGGCATCGCTCGATCAAACAAAGGGAAAAATCATCAAGAATCTGATCTTGCTCTGAATCATCTACCAAGGGTTCGCTGTCAATGCAATTTGAGTTGGCCAACTCCGGTGCCTCTAAGTCAGAAGTATCTCTATTGGCAAGCTCTCATTGACATAATCCGGTGTAGGTGTAGGGAGCTGACTCTCATGTGGATCAAGAAATATCTCCGTAGTGCTCAGGACAGGCTGTGAGCATCTTATCTGCTTGGATCAGGTAACAGCTTCATTTCTTTTCAGAAGCTCAAACACAGTGTTTTCCAATATAGAAGCGGAGTAGTTCTTGTGCAATCTAGGCATAGGGCTACTAGAATCCATCACTAAAAGAGGAGTTTTCCGAGCTCTATCGACACAACAGGACTCTAGATATTGGCAACAAAAGGGCACTTACCCCTAAACTAGATTACTCTTCTTCTTCCTATGATAAAGCGGGGGCTGAAAGGGACTCTTTAAAGTACTTCAACGTTATCACTGGACTTTCGTGTCAATCCAACTGGAGGAGGGAAATCGGGAGAATAAAGAAGTCTTGCACGAGGGCGGCCTCTTTCCATGCCTTCAAATCCATTTGCCACACTTTCAGATCTCGGATATACAATGATGAATCCTGACGATCTACGATCACAGAACGCAGTAATATGAATGTCTCTCACGAGCCCCAAAGAGTCAATCAAGTATGCCTGCTTTGTTGGCACAGGGAAAGGTAGAACGACCTTCCGCCATGTCAACCGCTCACTAGGCTTCTTGCTGCGGTGAAGTTGCTTCATCACCCGGCTCAACATCAGCCTCATCCCCCCCATTTTAAGCTTTGGTTATAGTATCCTTTAGTTCCACTTCTTCACCGATCTCTCCCGCAATCTTCTTTCCCCACTCCTCATCCAAGTGAGGAGCTACCCGAGATCATCGAAACCCACCACACAAACCCTAACTGGCAAAACCGATCTACGAACACCAAGGGCTATTTAAAAAAAGAAGTCTGAATCCGTGTCTTCTCTGCCATTTGATTTCCTTCACCACTAGCACTAGCCCCGCCAGCTACTAGAGTATAGCAACTTTCGCTACCTTGACTCTTCTTGTTATTATCCAGACCCATCAAGTCATTCAAAAGCAAAGAAAGAAAGATGAATAAGCAAAGCGAAGGCCAAGCCTGATCTCCCTTTCCCTTGATATGGTGGACTCCTAAAATAGGCTTTCTTTGTTCGTATGATTTTGCAGAATACTATAATAAGCCACTCCTGAAAATGGGCTGGCTACTCGAACCAAATATTGAACTTGCTCTTTAGCATAGGTAGACTTCACTACCTGGATAGGTCAGCCTCGTTCCCATTTCTCTGGTCCTATATGTTTTTTTTGCAAGTACCATTCCTGCTATTCACATTGATTGAGTACTTTATAGTTTTCTTCTTGATGGAAGTGTCAAATACTTAGTAGGAAGTCCCGGTGGGTAATCACCAAATGTTCTAGTACGAGTACATCCAGTTCCGGGTGGTCATCTAGTATGGGACCTAAGAGAAGCCCTTTTTGAATCCTTTTATTAAGCCATTGCTAATCCCGTAAGGCAATCCTTCAACGTTGTAGAAAAGAGTTCAATACAAAAGCACACAAAGGCTTTGGACTATGAAAGGCTACCTTTATCATGCATGAATAAGGCCGGGAGATTATGTCCTCAACAAACCTATCTACTACTAAATGACAATTAAAGGGACGCCAACCATTGGAGGTGATACTGGTGATGGTAATGGTGAAGATTCTTCTCTTTTTCCTGGGTACATAAAGATAAGAAGAAGGCAACGAAAAGCACTTAGAAAAGGCTATGAAGAAACTGATCCACTATTTGTTTGAAACCTGTCATCCACGTTAGAAAGAGAGCCATGAAAAGCATAGATCCTCAAGGAAAGGAAAAAACACCACTTCGTCTATTTACGATTCCCATAAACCAGGCCGTGCTTTCTTTTATTTAGTAAGCTCAGCCGAAGAGCCCTGGACCGGCAGCACCTGCAAATGAAACATGCATGCCTTTCGCTGCGCGCCTTTACTTGCTTCGGAAATCAAACAATGCATTTCTTCTCAACATAAGCATATACCGGTCTTTCTCTCTAGCCTATACTTGACCTTGCGTACAAGCCTATTATCCTATCGGTATGCCTATGTGACCCATATGTGCTAAACCGGTACTTGTTACTTACTTCTATCTATTAAACGTTACCGGTACTTAGTTACCGTGACTTAATCATGCTTTGTACTAAACCTTACTACGTAGTTCAAGCTATACTGACCTTTCCATGTTTTGTACTCATCACTTGCCTATGAGCTTACCTGTGAATACTTTGTCCAGCAGCCCTTGTTTCTAAGCACCCATCTCTTGCTTTGCTTAAACTCCTCCTTGCAACCAGAAACCTATCGCCCCTCTCTTTTCAAAACAAACAACGCGGAGCGCCTTGTGAAGTGAAAAGATGAGCTATGATGACTTGGCTTCCTTTCTTCTTTTCCTTGTGCAAGTCAACTGTTCCCTGGCACACCTTCAGTTCAGCTGTGACATCTTGCACTTGTAAGATCACTTGCTTGCCTTTATGCTTGAGTTTCAGCATTCCTTTACTCCAAGTCAACTGTCATTTGACCAAAACTTGACAACCAGTCAATGCCTAAAATAAGATCATAACCAAGTACATTGTATAGTTGTTAAGCAAGTAGTGCTTTGAAGCAAGAATCAAGTAGTTGTTAAAGAGAACCTATAGCAAGCAAGGAGAATCAAGCCTATTGCTTGCAACGAGAAGATTAGAAGAAATCCTATTGCTTAGAATCAATGCATATGCTTCATATCAGGAGAGACATGTCAGAAAGGATAGTAAAGCCTGCAGCTCTAGTAGTGCAAACTCTGATCAAGCTATCAAGTACTTAATCGTTACCGAAGAACTCCTTATATTATATAATAATAATAATGCTTATGCCTATCTATTGTTAAAGACTTACTTTGCTAGGGCAGTTCATTCAAAGCACATACCATTATGGCTAGCTAAAACGAAAGAATGAGAGTACAAGGTATGGGTCTACGCTTCCAGCTTGCTCTAGAAAAACTTAAATTGGATCTCTCTCTGGTGGGAGCCTGCCAAGCAGGAAAGCTTGTTATAGTCGCGTTTTATTCATCTCTTCCCCTCTCCGCAGGCAATCACTATAACTACTTCAACCTTCTTCCGTGGTTGTGGTTCAGGAAAAAACAGTGGCAAGAAATGTTGATTTCCCTTTAACGGGTGTACAGGACCCGAGAAATATGCAGGTTTCTAATAGTGCTCACTCCAGTGGGGTCCCGGCACAGTCCGAATGGAAGTTCATTCATTGGAGTAGTGCCAAGCAAGAAAGTGCTCAAAGGTATCATAGTTCATAGGTATTAACAGGATCCTTCTTGCATCAATTGGATTGAAAATTGACGTGATTAGCTGCTCGTCCCAAGTACCCGAAGCAGGGTCAATCAACTCATTTACCTTTGTGAGAAGTGTACCTCCCCTTTCCGTAGTGATTTTACTATTGGGACTTCCTGGAACCCAAGGGTCGTTCCATATGTTAATTTGCTCTCCTGTTCCAATTCTCCTAATGTGTCTACGTTTATATGCATATCCAGCTTTACTGCACAAAGCCCCGGCCCTGACCTCTTATTTTTGATTGAGTGAATGCATTAATAAGCCACCAGAATGTTATCCGTTATTAAACGGCCGGGTACAACAAAAGCACTCTGTGTTTGTGAAATTACCTCATCCAGTACTGTACGGAACTGAGATATTTCCTGCGGGGATCTCACCTTTGGGATTAAAACAATAACAGTTCTATTAATGATCTCTGGGAGGTAGCCGCCGTTTAGGAAACCAAGGACTGCAGCCGTTTTCTCGCAGAGCCGAGTCGGGCTAGTAAGAAGTAGCTACTTTATGCAGCTTTGTATCTGGTCCGGGACCTCATCATAGCAAACCATCTACGCATTTTTTAAACCAATGGTCAATCAAACAACTTTCCTCAGCCTTCTTTTCTGGTTGATTGAGCAAGCCCTGAGACCGAGAGGGATGCACTCCTGCATGCAAAGGAAGAGAGGTGTATAGAATAGAGCCGAGAATATCACCTAGAACGTGCTTTTGGTACCATGGAACGCAGTCCCTGTGACCCTATAACCGGCGGATCGATCCTTGTAGGCAGCCACTCCATTGGTTGAGATGCATCTACTGTCTCATCTTGGCTATCTACTAGCAAACCGCCCACAGGTTCTTGCATAGTATCACGAGTCATGTTAACCTCTCCCTCCTGGTGCTGAAGAATAGAAAGAAGCCAAACCCACCAGGACTTCTCCTCAAATCAGAAAGAGATCCGCCCACAGATTGGCAAAACCACACTCCCCCGTTTCCAGCTTAGTGAGGGGATTCCTTTAATGCTTTCCCTTCAAGGGAAAACCTCTGAAAGAATTTCCATATTGACCTTGGACATATAAGAGTTCCGAATCGAATCTCTTTAGAAAGAAGATCTTTTGTCTCATGGTAGTCTGCTCTAGTCCCTTTACGAAACTTTCGTTATTGGGTCCTTCTCCTGTTGCTTGATTCACATGGCATCATCAAATGATACAAGTCTTGGATAAGAATCTACAACGCACTAGAACGCCCTTGTTGATGATTCTTTACTGCGACTGCATCCAGCTCGAATAATGCGATATCTCACACCGAGTTCAAAGATACTTAACCCTTCCTCCTCTTACTAATACTACAGAATGTTCTTGTATGCCCAATACCAGGTATAAGCAGTGATTTCAAATCCAGAAGTGAATCGTACTAATTTCCTTTACGTAAGGCAGAGTTGGGTTTTGGGGGTTGATAGTGGAAAAGTCGACAGAGAAGGATCAGCATATCCTTGTTTAAATAGGTCCACTAGACCTTAGCTACTTAATTTCATGGTATTTAGCACGGACGATAGAAGATTGGAATGATGGTATCAATGTGCCGCATTGAAATGAGAGTGGCTATATCGCTATCAATCAAGGTGGGACAGATCAGCCATCTCCACAGATTGCTAGTTTGCTGAAAACAATCCAGCTTTTGCCAAAAGAAAGCCAAACTCTCATCCAGATGCATCTCGATTCACATTTCTATATGATAATATGCACGACCGATTCTCGTATCTGCTGATACAAGAGATTCTTTCAAAAGATAACCCTTACCCCTAACCCCTGGGTGGGCGAAAGATGGAGACAATACTGCCGTTGAAGCGCAAGAGTGAGCAGCAGTCCGGTCAGCCCTTGCTTTCTCAACTTGAGCAGGAAACTTCCAACCAAATAGGAGGGAGGGGCACTCTCAAATAGGAATGCAAACATAAAACGCGTGCTCTTGAGTGTCAATTCCTCTTCTGACCGAAGTGAATAACAAACATCCCTTCCATCTGGACACTGAATAATGAGAGAATCGTAGAAGTTATCGGAATCCGGGGCTAGAGTCTTTGGCTGAACATCCACAGATGATCGATTCCCTGCGCTAGCAAGTATTGGATTGGAGTGGGGGTTAGTTGGCTCACCATATGGTATAGATCGATAGATATATTTGATACGTCCTATAACATGGAGATGGAGATAGCCAAGCCCCTTTCTCGAAAGGCAAACCCTCTTTATCATCCAACACAGGATCTCCCTATGGAATACCACCATTGTCTTTCTCCATCTCACTCGTATATATCGGTATAAATAGCTCAGCTCACGAAATAGAGCGAGCAAGAGCTCGAACTTGGTAGGAAAGTTCGGATAAGTCGACTCGACTCCTTAGTGCAGCGTACACTTGCTTCAGCAAAACGAGGCTCATCCATTTGTTTTGATCCGAATCACACTCTAGACCAGCTCTTCTTATAGAGAAGGAACTCCACTTTGACAGTCATACGAGAGGGAAGAGACTCAAAGTTGATGAGAATAGTCGATTTGACCGGTATCACGAATAGCAGTTTTAGTAGAAAAGGGCGTTGATGATTGAAAGGATTTCTCCTCGAACCACTAGTAACTATGTCAGCTTTTGTCATTCTGATGATACTGAATCGGATCAATATTTGGAATAACAATATCTGATCTATCAAATCGATTCATCATCGAGAATGGAATAGTATAACATAGGAATTTGATCCAAACAAACTCCGAATTGGGATTTCTTATTGGATCAGGAATCCCATTGCATTTTTCATCCTTTTCCATTTTTCTTCTTTCAGGCAGTTTTGGCTCGCAATAAAGCTAGGGTCCTGATCGAGCAAGACTACGTCCTATCTATCTACCTCTCCAAACACAATATCTTGAGTACCTATGATGGTGACTACATCTGCTGGCATGTGATGTTTGGACATAGAATCGAGTCCTTGTGAATGGGCAAAGCCAGGTGCTCTTATTTTACAACGGTAGGGACGATTACTCCCATTACTGACAAGAAAGACACCAAATTCACCTTTAGGTGCTTCAACTGCGGTATAGGTAGAAGGAGCTGGTACGGAAAAACCTTCTGTATAAAGTTCGAAATGGTGAATTGAGGTAGAGTAGACCGATGATCCGGTAGTCATTTGGCCGGCTATGGAAAGAAAAAGCTTGCATCTGCTCCCCCTAAACTATAACGGGTCCCATCTCTCTCCAAACCTAACGTGGTAGTTTCCCATCATAAGGCTTTCCATCTATAGATTGAGCCATTACCCACCAAGGATCCCATTCGTTCAGAACTCAGTCGACTGCTTCTATAGATAAGGCGGAACGTCCTTAGTTCAGCATTATAGCACATAGTCTCCGACGCTACTACAGCGCTTCGCTAACTCGAAGCGCCTCGCTATGAGAATGACGCGTCGCTAACGCTCGGCTAAGTCGTCGAACCCTCGCGCTGACCATTCGCTTTCTCAGTAGCGAAAGCGCTTCTCTTTTCCCCTTAACTTCATAAAGTATTTGGAAAGAAAAGAAAGAGATTCTTGGTTTTATTGCTCCCGCTTCCTCATCTGCGCTCGTCAAGCCAACTTTGCTTTTTGGGAGGCGAAAGAGGGGTTGAAGCGGACATGTCGAAATGACAGCATCGAAGATATCTATATACACAGGAACGCTTATTCCGGACTGCGTTCCGGAAAAAGTAGCCTACTTGACAGAAAGGGCGGGCACTCTCGGCTCGGAGGTAGGCACTCTCGTCTTTCAACCCCACCGTCACTTTGAATTTAGTGGGGCACTGTTTACTTACAGCCTCTACGAGTTGCAAGTGAATGGGGCCGGTGCGTGGTGAACGGAAGGGTTCATCAAGCCATTTCTCGCCTTAACCCCTAAACTAAATAGGAAGAGGGGTACTTGACTAATAGGGGGCAATTGCATTGCACCTGACTGTGAGGGACCTCTTGATACCTTATGTTCACTTCCTAACTAGTAGCCGGTTTCCTGTCGCGGAAGCCTTTTCCCAGTGCGCGGAGCCCCAATGAGGAAGGTGTTAGTGCTTTCTCATGGGGTCAATAATGCTAATCCCTCTTTTTGTGCCGGGAAGAAGATAAGAAAAGGCGAAGCCTTCTCTTGGTTTCCCAACCTGTTGCTTCTAAAGGCTGCCCTCTCTCGGCTGGATTTTGGTCCAGCCTACTGCGAGGATCCCGTATCCCGTACATCGTCTTTCTCCCTCCTGGGTTCCCGTGGTTCCTATGCCGCCGCGTTTCCCGGTCCTTTTCTTTTAGTGCTTCGACCCGAAGCGATAGCTTGACGCGTTTTCCGTGGATAAGATGGCAGCGCTCCAGCTCACTAAAGAATGGGACGGCAGTGGTCCGCCGGCAAGCTCGTTCTGATCCTGGACGCAGTACATTGGAATCCTGAAGCACCACCACGAACGCTACCGCGCGTGCGCCTGCGGTGCGGTAAGGCACCACCCTGTTGTGCCAGCAGCCAACTCCGGCGTGTCAGCTTAGTTATCCTCATCAAGCCACAACCTTGATGTCTAGCTTCCCAACTGGTAGACGGTTCCCTTTCCCCCGGATCAATGAAGAAGGGAGAAGTCAGTTGATTCTTCCGAAGAACCGGAAGCGAAGCGCTATGCCGGGGCGAGGGGACGGGAAAAGAAACTGCTCCGAAGAAAGATATTGGGGTTCCCAATGCTTCTCCACGCCCAACGAGATGCGCCAACCTCGGGATGCTTTACTCCTAACCCCACGGCGGTTCCGAGACGGAGCTTAACCTGAGTCTCGGTTAAGAACGGCGATGATCTACGTTTCACACGGCGCACGATTCCATGGATAGTTTCATTCGAGATCGTGATGGAGGACATAGCTTACGATCATCGGCTTTGATCATGCCACTAGGCATTTGATTAGGACATTGCACAATGATCCGAACACTTTGTCGCATCTCTTCGATACGGATACAGTAACGATCATAGCGATCTCCTCTGGTACCTACTGGTACGTCAAGATCCGATTGGTCATGAACATCGTAAGGTGCTGCTCTTCGCGAATCCCAGCATACCCCAGGTTGGGATGGGTAGGCCCACCACTTCACTTTTGCACTTTCACTTAGGCCCGGGCCAAGTCAGTGGGGGGACCCTGTCGGGCTCCTTCCCCCCCAAAACAAACTGTACGTGGGAGTTTCCCTTCATACGGCTCGAATCATTCTCAGATGCCCCGAGAGGCATCTTTCCTTATGATCTGGTGGTTCACACGCGCGCAAACGAGCACCGGCCGCAACAGCAAGGAACTATGACCAATAGAGTCAGACACAGAGCGTCATACTTCTTTATCTTGTGATGGTTGAGGAGTTTCTTTCTCAGAGGGTGCGGGACGCTTGCGGAGTCCGTGCCTTCCGTACCACCACAGGTCGTTCTTGGGCAGATCCCGCTCCTAAACATAAGGGAGGGATAGGGGGAAAGGGGCCCTAAAAATCATATAAATAGGGTTGTAGAAAGACCACTTTCATTCGACGTTCCGGGGCGCCCGATTCGATCGACGAATTTGGCGAGCTGATCCGCTTTGATCCAGGAGAAAGCCCAGTCAGCCACCTTTTCGGTGCAGGTCACGTGACCTACAGCTCGGCCTTCGCTTTTTGAGACTTCCTCTACCCACATCTCTATGTGCCCGCAGCACTTTCATATGGAGAAAGATGGGCTTACCATGTTCCATCAATAGCACCTAACCTATGCCGATTTTGGCGGACCGTGCTCCACCCCGGTGAACTCATGCGGTTCCGACGTGCCCAGAGGCCAGAGGCGAATCCGTTCACGGTCCGTAGGACCAACACCATTCGAAGGTTGATGGCCCGCCCCGCCTAGAATAGGAATCTTTGACTGGGCTTACACACATTCGCTCACTTACGCTGTCCCCCCTCAGCTCACCCTAGCCCCGGGTACGTCGTCTCCAAGGCTTCACACAAAATCTTCACTGACAACATATGCATGCTTTTGTAGGGTCAGGCAGAACCGTTGTTGCCTGATGGGAACTTCCCCCATATTGCTATCAATGTCTTCATGTCGCACGACCTCTTAACATTACACCACTGAATCCCCAATCCTTTGCTTGCTGTGCAGTGACAGTACCAATATCCACTAATCGTTGTTTCCAGATACGGTTGCCGGTTGACATCTCTTCTAATTCGTCGATACGAGAAGCAAATTGTTGTGTGGAGGAATCAATATCTCGACATAAGCCAAGAGGCAGATCTTGTGCCACTCCACCAGGTCGTATGAAACTGGCATGCATCCTGGCTCCCGGGACTCTTTCATAGAATTCCAACAATTTCTCCCGCTCCTCAAAAGCCCAAAGGAACGGAGTTGATGCTCCCACATCCATAGCATGAGTAGTTGAAGCAAGTGAATGATTTGAAATTCGAGTTATTTCACAGAATAACACTCTTATATATTGAGCTCGTAATGGTACCTCACAATTCAAAAGTCTCTCTACGGCTGAAGAATGAGCGTGTTCTTGGGCCATCGTAGAAACATAGATAGGGTCAACGACGGAACGAACAACGAAACTTTACGACAGCTTTTTCGTACACGTTCACTTGCATCACATACACAAGTGCTCTCTGAACCGTGCAATAAGGTCACCCATAACACGGCTCTCCCACTGGAGTTACCTTAGCCCCGGGCCATGCTATTCCATGATATTGGAAAAAGTTGACTAATTATTATCATCGTCTTGAAAGCTGGGCGCCTTTTGAATATGAGTGGGGCTCCTAGTCTAGGCGGCGCCCTCGTGGAGCCAAACCGAAGGAAGAGCAAAAGGGCGAGGCCACACCCGGCTTCGAATAGGAGGGGGGCTTAGCTCTGGATCCCGCCTGCTTGCAGAAATGAATGGATCAGAAAGGGGGCTGGGTTCTATTTCCGGGCCGGGCAGGAGGTGAAGGCCAGAAGAAGAAGAGAAGTGCGCCTTCCCGGTAAGGAAGAGGATAAAAAGGTGCTGTCATCTATCTCGACCTGTTTCCCGAGGCGTTGGAAATGAAGACCGGCTCAGAGAATCACTGGCGTGCTTTCTCTCCCCCATCGTTTCGCCAACAAAGAAGTCATCCTTGACTTGACGATTGACCATTCCATCCCTACCGAGCCGCCTCTTCGAAGTATTTACCTCTGCCTTTCTTTTTTTAGAACATACCCTTCAAATCAAAAAGAAAAAAAGAAAGAAAAGTTCCTCGTCTGTGATTTAATCGGCCCTAAGGGAGTTTACTCGACCCATTCTCCAGTCTCCCGCACTGCTCAAGTGTGCGACTCCGTATGAGGACCTCCTTCCCTTTTGCTCTGCCCACTCTCCGTTCACACGGTTATCAAAGCGGAGGAAGGGCGGGCAGCAGGTACCACGAGCCCTCTGTCCCACACATCTATCAAGAAGCAAGTGTAGTTCACCGGTTCCACCGAATGCTCCTATCTCTCGGCAAAGATCGTGTGAGTGTGCAGTTATGCTTCGGATGCTTCGCCATGGAATAGATCGACTCAGTTCCCCTTCTTTTCCGGTGCACTCGCTTTGTATCTCCGACACACAAGGAAGGACGCGGTGGGAAGAAAGCTGCCCTAGCCTCTGTCCGGTCGATCATTCCGCTGGCATCTTGCATTCACGCCTCCGTTTGACTGCCGCTCGGGAATGTAGTTGTAGATACGTGAGTCTTAGTGGGTCGTTGGCTCCACCTCTTATCTCCTTCTACGACATGCTGTAGTCGTCGCCATATTCAATATGTCACTTAGTCATATCTGCCTCGCAGCGGGTCAGCACCTCCGAAAGAAAGGGAGGGAGGACTTCATTCAGTGACTCCGCGATCGCCCTCTAAACGATCAAAATAAGGTAAAGCTTGAAGATAAGTTTTGTACTCGATTAATTTCTCAGTCCCTCTAGTCGGGTGGGCGCCGGCCGGCCGGATCCCCCTGAAAACCGTACGTGCGGGTCTCCCCGCATGCGGCTCACGCCATTTGAGGTGGCCCAGCCCAGCATTCATTCGCAAATCCTGTAGTGAAATTGAGACTGCTCGACCTCGGAAGCTAATTCGCGTGTAGGCAGCGCTGTCTTAATACCGTTGACTGTATCTATTCATTGATACATTGGCTCGCTCCCCCCCTCTTTTTTCAAGAATGAATGAGCCGCTCGGACCTTCCATTTCCGTCAAATGACCCGGCTTCCCCTGGCTCTTCCACCGTCCGGGCTCCCTTTCCTCCCTATGCTCCCCCGGCGCAGGCCCACCACGCTTCGCGCCTGCGGCGTTTTCGCCAGACGGTCTTTGCCAGTAGTGCCATCCTCCCCGCAGGCTGTCTGTATGGGTGGGTTGTCCCTTGCTGCTACGTTCTGTTAGGCGCTATGAATTACAGGAAATTCAGTGGTTGACTTGGACAGCAGGCGGGTTACACGTTCCACTGTGCCGAGATGTGAGGTGCAGGTGGTGATGATCACCCCGGGGTATGCGCTAGCGCCCTTGACGGGCACTCCAGGACCCGCCTACGCTCGTGAAAACCCAGGTCGGTCCTCCGACCAGATGTGTGGATAACGAGGCCACCTTCACAACCTTCTCCCTTCTATCTTTATCCAAAGTCAGGTAGGGCGGTTCGCTTGAGTTGCTCAACCGTCCCTTTGCCCGGTGCTCATGACGCGCTACGGAACCTCCACCGTGCTAGCGGCATAGGAGCCTACTCAGCGTCAGCGGCTTCGTGCCGCACTGGAGTGATCCAATATGTGGTTCCGCACGTTCCACCACTTCTCCGTTCATTTCCAATACTGATCGTGAAACACCATGAGCAGCAGGATGTTGAGGTCCGGAATTCGAAGTGAAATTCTTGATTTGCCCGTTCCTAGTCGTCATGGGAAAGAAATAAGAAAGAAATAAGAAAGAGATTATTCCCCTAGAGCTTGTCCAGTACCACCAGTACTCAAAATGCATCTCCGCGCGTCTACCTGGCGCTTTTATTAGCCGCCTTGCATGCAAGCGAAGCGCTATTGGCGGCAATTAATAGCTCACTGAGCGATGATTGATGCAGTCAGTCAGTGCCCTCGATTATTCTATTCCTGATAGAAGGATCATGGCGCCCCGGAAGCATTCCATCCAGCAGCAGCATCTCCTTCAACCACGCGAGGACAAAACTGATGTTAGCTACATTCGAGCGTTCACCGCACAGAGGCGATCTCGAACACTACCTATGATAATAAATCCAAAGGAAAGGTCGACAAAATGATTCAATCTGACTTTATCGGTATTCTGGATTGAGTAAAAAAGGGATATATGAAGTTCAAGGCCTTGCCAAAACCGTCATGGCCCTATTATGTATAGGCCGTACTAAGCCAATAGCGAATAACAAACTCTTTCCTGCTCCCTCGACCTTAATTAACTCCCCCATCCTGCCAAGCCTCAGCTGCCAGCCCATTGTATCTAAGCACACTGCGGCAAATTGATACAAGTAGCTAAAGATCTCGCATCCGACATCTCCGGCCGAACGGTTAGGCAACACTAGGGCGCCTGGGTCAAAATTCCGCTTACCAAACAAGATGTCGAGAGGCGAACTCTGTAATTCCCCTCCTGCAAAAGTGATAGCGGCTGTAGCATCCGTGTGGAAGAGGGTAAGCTTTCGGCAACACCTTTTTCAGATTGGAAAGGATGAATACTTGTGTTGGGTCCTGCAGACCAGGATAGCCTCAGATCAAAACCTAATAAATGTACCTGGGGTTGATCATATTTTTTGGGCAATAAGTATTCAGGAATTTGAGCGCTTATGTAGCTAAAAACTCTGCCACCTGAATACTTGATTCATTAAGGTCGTCACCCTATACCCGGAAGTCTCTATCGTTTTCTTTGTCTGTTAAGCTTCACAGGGTTGGGACTCCCTAAATCAAACTGCAATCGTTGTTTATCAACCACTCACGACGACACCGAGATCTTCGACTTAGCTCCCACAGGTCATCCACCCGGGGCGGAAGATAACGAAAGGGAGACAAAGTCCTAACTAAATCAACACACAATAACCTCAACCTTCTACCCATTCCATCCATCATATCAGTCGAGTCGAGGAGATTCGTTCTTATCTATAGATAAGGCAAGAGAGAACTTATGACCTCGCGGATGGAGAGGGATTCGAACCCCCGGTATTCCTATCAATACTTCGGTTTTCAAGACCGACTCTTTCAACCGCTCAGACATCCATCCCTGCGCTCGCCCGCCCTATCTATCTGCGCGCTGGCAGGTAGGGGCAACTCTATGTGATTCGCTACGCTTGCTTGCGCCCCACCCCGTAAGCTGACTCTATTGCCTAGCGGTTAGCGACACTTTTCCGGTAGTACGAATCGCTACGCTTCGCTTCTTTCTATATGATAATATGCACCGTCGGTTGCTGCGCTCCCTGCGGGTAATAGCAAGAGAGTGAAGAACGAACGATCCTCAAAAAAGTCAGCAGTGAATGAGTCCGACTCGAGTTCGTGAGTCAAAGGCGTGGCAAGAGAGCGAGTTCGACTCGCGAACGATCCGCAAGTGAAGGACCGATCCTTTAACGCCAGTACTGTTGCGAGACTGGTACTTGGCGGCTCACGAGCAACATATAGAAAAAGGTTGCCCATCACTCCCTCGCTCCTTTTTGAAGGCCCACCGCTCCCCCTTTCTTTAAGTATCTATCCCGGCTTGCATTTTGGGGCGAGTACTACAGTTCCTCCATAATCACACAGAACGCCCAGCTTCGCAGAGCTGCTCTCTCCCCAGTCCACAGCAAGGTGTGGAATCTGGATCTACTGTGTGTTCTGACTCTATTGGATCAAGTCAGATACTAAGCCTTCTACTACTACTACTTAGGAGATCAAATGCTATATTTCAGAGATTGGACTCTCTTACTGTGTTTTTTCAGGGCTGTTCCCGAGCCAGGTTCCCTGGATCCATTCTTACCTAAATGGATGAATGAAGAAGGGGGCGAGCAGATACGACGGCCACACACACTTCTTTTTAGCCGAATAAAGCCGGATCTACTACACGGCTAGGATCAGAGAAAGATTGAGAAAGCAAGATCAAACCTACTCTACTGTCGATTCTAAAGGTAAACAGCCCCCGAAGACTTTATCAATGAATGGATCAAAGAAGTTTATCTATCTAAGTCATCGTATATAAGGGAAGAAGCCCGCCCCTGATCGAAGAATGAAGAAGCTAGCCCGGGTAGACTTTAAGAGCTCTTGCTCTGCCTATCCGTCTCGCTCCGTCTTGGAGGTCATAGAAAGATACGAAGGGCCTACTCTTTTAATTAAAGCCCTACTCTTAATAATAGTGAAAGCCCCCTTCTCTTACCTACTTTGACTCATATCTTCGGTATACCTCAATACAAGACAAGCACTGGAAAGGATATTCAAGAAAAACCGGGCTATCGCCCTATCTAAGCGGGTTTCCCCTCTCCCTCCACACCGCATTCGAATTATAGATTGAGTTGATCTCATTAACCAATTCTAGTGTCCAAAAACTACCATGAAATCTCCTGCGAAAACAAACCATTCATGAAACTCATGCAGGAGCATGCGGTGGTCACATTAATGGACATGCGCTAGCTAAGAGAACTTCTTAAGTTAGGGTACTATTGGCTGGCTTACTATGGGGAAGGGGAGAAGGCAAGCCGCGTATGGATTGATCCCTAATTCAGTTCATTTTTCGTGGTTTTCTTTCCATCTCACAACTTCCATTTCTTGAGCCGACCTTGCCCGCTGGAGGTATGATTCCGATCTTTGAATCGAATTGGATTTTTTGTCTTAAAGTGAGGGCGATGAGTGGGGAAGGAAGCTGACGATTTTATTAGTGTGTAAGGTGGCCCCGAGAGCTGAACCAAAGCCGGCCGTTTCGAGACCAGGGAGCTTTAACAGTTTCTACTTAAACTATGTGTTCAGCTATGTGTTCAGATTATGCTATTTTATTAGTAGCTTTCGGTCTCGATTCGCCCTTACCTCGGAGGGATCAACTACTTCGCTTAGGCAAAAGATTGAAAAAGTCTGTATCTGTCTACATGTGCCTCCGTCTATGTTACCCCTTCCCCGGAAAGGAGATTATACGTTTAGTAAAAAAAACGAGAATAAAAAATCAAAAAGAAAGAAGAGAAAGAACTGGGAGTTGGCGCCTACATAACAGGTAGCTTGCTTACCAAGCCGTCCTGGCAAGCTCCTACAGTTCTCTTATTACTCTTGACTTGACTTATTAATAAGAAAACTACTCACTAACAAAATGAAAGACGATCTAGAATCTACCCAAGAAGATAGAGAGTCCCACATACGAGAAAAGGTCACAAATGGAGTTGAACCAAGTAACATTGCAAAGGCATAATGATAGTAGGGTCGGGATATCCCCGCCCTCCGAACCGGACGTGAGGGTCTCCCCTCATCCGGCTCTCCGCAGGGGAATCTCCACTCACTGCTTCCCCTAATATCCTCCCTTTACCACATCATGGGGGTTTACAGGAGATCCCAGAGACTCGCTCGGAAAGGCTGCTATACCAAACATTATTACTTAACTACAAAGAAAGAAAAGACTATAGTAGTCACTAGACTGACTATAGTAGTCCGTCCGGCTGCTCTTGCTTAAATCATTACTCTTCATTCTCCCGTGCTCTAGCAATTGCGCTCCCTAGACCACTACCATTTAGTTAGGTAGGGACAATCAATCCATAGTTACGGGAATAACGGAATACATGGGGATAAAAAAAAATAGAAAAATGCAGATTTTCTATGAAATCCTTTCTTTCCATAGATGTATCTGGTCTGAGACGGTACAGTACTCTACGAGAGGAATGCAATGGGATGGATGGTAGAGGGCTGCCTGCGCCCAAAAGCGATGATTCACTTGTCCCCTTGTCTATAGGGACCTTGTGGCATACAACCGCCACGACTCCTGCGTTATAGCCGCCCCTTTCTCTCTTTCTTTTGACTGCCTCGTGGACGGACGAAAGAAGGGAAGTTACAGAAGGGGGCAGTGAAGGCTCGCCAAGTAGACAGCAAGCCCCCACCCCGTCAGTCCTGTGTTGCCGTAGCGTGCCCTACTTCAATAAGGTATTACCTCGCCGATTTTAAAGGGGATGGGATTGGATTCATTCACTTGCATTCCTGCTAGCACTACAAAAAGCTCCGGTCTTAACGCCCCTACGGAAGCTGTGCAGCCTTTCCTCGGGTTCGTAGAGTCGGGTTTCCCGTTTACCCACAACGGAGGAGCCGCCCCCACCAACCAAAGCAGGTAGGCGGCCACGGTTCATAACGCACTCTTCGCACAACAGATCCACTTTGAAGTTGACTTATTCGCTCGGCCAATCGTCGGAATGTGTACGAGATACCATAAGGGCCCAATATCTCAATAGCACCCTTGTCTAAAGCTTCGAATGAGACTGAATATCCGAAACGCAGGAACGATCTGACTAGAAAGTCATTCAAAACTTGATCGAAGAACCAGCGTTTATTGAAGAAGCTATAGAGTCGATTACAAAAAGTACTAGTTTGAAAGGCTCGTTGGAATTGATCCGCTACGAGATTTACATTATACGCTAGAGAAGCACCTGAAGTACTAAACAGAATAGGTATTAGTTTTGTAATGGTTGGGGCAGCAAACTCGGATTCGGCAAGAATCTCATTTTTTGGTAGTACGAAGGGGGAATTGGCCCAAAAATTGGATAGGGGTAAAGACGCAGCCGGGTGCCGGCGGCTTATTCAAGTGCCCCCCGAACCGCGCGAAATGGTCGCCTATTACACGGCTCACAAACTCTGCCTGGGGTGGGGCTACCTATTATTCGTAGGCGGTACGTACGGCGCACGCAGGGCCTCGGTTTGCTGCGTGGACTGTCTATGCATTTCCTACAGAGTGTAATGGAACCCAGCTCAGCTCCGCCGAGCCAAAAGAAAAGAACAGAACAGCCGGAGGCGAAGAGTAGAGTATAGCCAAGGGGCTTTCGTCGTCCGTAAAGGACCTAACGGAAGACCGTGCTCCGAAGTGTGCACTTCGAGTTTTGTTTTAAGAACACTTGGCCTTACCCCTTCATTTTGAGCCATGTCTAGGTAGAATCGGCAAGATTGAACCGAGGCCCGCCCGGGCACCGCCGGGGGACAACCAGACCAACCAGTAGGCTTTCTTTCCGAAGTTTCCTCCCGGGGCCCTTAAATCATTGAATTCATAGGCATAGGGGCGTCCCAGGCAGTGGTTCATTCAATGAGAAAGAAAGACAGGAGGGCAGGATTCGTCGTGTCGGGCTAATTCATTCTGGGAAAAAAGGGGGAAGGGAGTCACCTGAGCTATGCGAAGGGAAGGAAGTCGTGGGCTGAGCCGGAGGTCACTTTTCCCGATCCATCCCGAAGGGTTTTTTCCCTCTCTCGCCCCATCATCGTACCCAGTCCTGCTATCGGCTCAGCCCTATCTATTCATCTCTTTTTTTTTACATGGAGATTTTTTGGATCTCTCTTGTTCATAGATCTTGAAAGCGGATCAATAGAAATTTTTCAAAGGATCTATCTATAGAAAGATCTAGATCTCTATCATCATCTATCTCTATATCTAGATATGGAAGAACCCTCGAAGCCTGTCCCCGACGACGATGCCCCCTGGGCGAAAGGAAAGGGGCCGCCATTCTCTTTCTTTCCTCAATCGTTCCGATCATTTCTCTCATTCCCTTTTGTTTGTTTTTTCGGGTTGGTTCGTTTCCTCCTCCTATCTACGCAATTCTCTGTCTTCGTTCGTGATCATCTTAGGCGAAAGGATAGGTATAAATTTTGTGGAGGGGCGGCTGTGAAAGGGCGATTCCCCCTTTTCCATTGAAGTAGGGAAGGGGGTGATTGATCTTTTTTTGAATCAGGCCTTACTGACCAAGTGGTGGTATAAGCTTCATTGCGGATGAAAAGAAGTCCTTGTGAGCGGAGCTACAAAAGGAAGTTCAAGCTCAAGAAATCCTCTCAATAGGGATTGGGCAAGCAAGCTGTTTGTTTATTTGATCTTACCCGGTTGTGAGACGGGACGTGAAGTCAACCAAGTACATGTGTGTTCATAGTGTCCCCGGCACCTTCCTCCTAGCTGAGTATGGATGCTGAAGTTAGCTGGAGTGTGGGGCGAGTGCGTGGTAGATGGAACTCCTATTTACCGCATTTCTTCTTGCACTTCCAACTTGAAGAGGAAGAAGCATCTCTCTTTGCATCTTCAATAGATAGGAAAAAGGATCTTGACCTGAAGCCTTCGACCAAAGAAAGGGAGACTTGGCGAAGTCAGAGGTGGTTTTCCTTCCCTAGATTCATGGAAGGACTTTTTGAAGTTTGAGTGAGGAAGGAAAGTAAGGAAAGCGGGAAAGGTCCGATACAAAGGAAAGGGTTGCGAGGCTTAACGATTTAGAATATAGCTGTTGAGGTGGCACCTGTTCCCCCGGGGCAGGGGTATATGCCCGTAGCTTTCTTCTGTCACTTCTTTCAGATCAATGAAGTGGAAAAGTAATAGAGTAAGGGACCCTTGTTTACAAAGAAAGCTGTCACTCCAAGAACTCGAAGTCAAGCATCTTCGGGAATATCCAGATTAGTCTTCAACTAGAGAAAGGATAGGAATCTCCTTTGCTGAGTTTTCTTCTCCAGCGGATGTAGCGGTAAAAGATTCTATTCTTTCCGCGGTCTAGTTACGTCTTTCCTCTCCCTATCTAAAGAGCTCTATTAACATAGACCCTCTCCTGACTCTCTATCATTTTAAGAAAGCAGCAAATCCTTCTCTCTATTCTACTATCCGATCTCGTCTGTTGAAAATCGATCTGAAATATGGTCATATCTTCGTTATCCCAATAGTAAACCTTCTTACTTCTCTTCGCATCTCGAAAGACGCAAAAGATCTGTTATTAGCTTATTTATAAGCTGTCGAAGGTCCTTAAAAGCCTTGATTTTTGGCTTACGGCTTACTTGCCTTTTTCCTTAAAGCCTATATAGACAGACATAGACTGAGGGCATTCTGGGCATCCATGCTCCTGGCAATGGCAAGATCCGAGATGTCAGTTGCTTGTCTTCAAGCCTCAACCTTATTCTGACTCCTACTAGGGCAATCAGGTTTAAGTTAAGCCCGAACAGCTTAGTTTTCCACTTCTCTTCCGACACAAGCTTCTTTGCCAAGCCTTCCCCATCAACTGGAAATCCAGTAAGAAAGGCAAGGGGCGCAACGGCAAGGCAATCTCAAATCATAATGGGAGTTTTAGGTTTCTTTAGATAGATTCGCCTTTGGGGTTGTTACAGAATCGGTTCTTCAAGAAGGAGCTCTTAGTACGGTGGATGCATCGAATGCAAGCTGTAAGGAAGAATAATTCTCTTAGCAGACAAGAATGAAATTCAATTAGTCCCACACTTCCCGCAGGAATCGAAGAGTACGCAAGCACATTCATTTAATGGGAAAGCTTTCCTTGGCTAGGCCCCTATGAAGAAAGATGCCAATTCCCAAAAGCAGTAACAATAGCAATAGCAGTAGGAGTAGCATTAGGAATTAAGACCGTCAGGCCTCATTCATCAAAGTAGCAGTCCTTAGGGGCTGAAAAAGAGCCCAGATTCCCCGCAACAAGCTTGGAAAGGAAGAAGACACGAAGGGAGGAGTTCCGCTTAGCCTTTGCTCCTCTTTGATAGAAGTAGCTCTTTTGTTTGCCAGAATGGCTTGTTAGCAAGAAAATGCCTTCTTAGGAAGTGAAGAAGAATACGCCTGCTTGAGAATGCCCTCTTGTTGTTCTCGAAAGATGGAGGGGGGCAGATTTCACTAAGGAAAGGAACTGAACTAATGGACGAGGAGGAAGAGAATATAGAAAAATTGCCGACATTCAAGCATACTATAGATGTTCCAGAACTGCTAAAGGGAAGTTCTAGTAGAAAGGACAACTAAGCGAAAGGCCTTCTTAGAAAGGCGGAGTGACAGGTAATGCCCTATTTCCTAACAGTGAAATCTAAGATCAGACAAGAAAGAAGCTAAAGGCTAGGCAAAGAAGACGAGGGAGAAATCGTAGGTGAAAACGTTGGGTTACCAACTCGGGTGGGTTCTCACACCAAGGTTCCTTTGTTTCGGGCAAGCCCAATTACAAACAAAAGAGAAGGTCGGTCCCGTACTCAAACCAAATCAGAAGGGCGGTACTCACTCGGATGGAAGAATCCCAGGTCGGTCCCATACCCGAACAAAGGCTAGACCGAAGGTCCCGTCCCACGGGTTAGGTGCTTAGCTGAAGGTGGAAGGCGAAGCCAAGGCAAGAGCAAGGGTTGAAAGACAATATAGAAGAATTCCATCTCCCCTATTTGTTCCATTCTCAATGGTTGGTCAAGTTGAGATGAACTACGGGAATCTATATATGGACTTCAAGGTCAATCAACCCATGCAAGGAAACTCGACGGAATTTGTTTTTTTATGGATTCAAGCAAAGAATGAGAAGTATGGCTTGGCTAGGGAAGCAGTAGTAGTGGCAGAGGTCGAGCTTTGAGATGAGAAGAGGGCTGAGTCGTCTAGCTTTTATTCCAAAATCACGTATCACCGATCAGCCTATTCGAGAGGAGCTGCTTGCCTTGCCCACTTCAATAAGGAAGACTCCATCCATCTAACCCATATCCATTGGAACCAGAAGCGAGTGGTAAAGTCACCCTTTGGCTAAAAAAACGATTTGTATGCGTGGCGCAACACACACCTCTGCAAAAGAAGAGAAAGAACGGAAAGAAGCAGGCCCACAAGACGACAAGTGGATTGAATATCCTTTGCTTTCGTCACCGGTGCTATTGAATCCGCATTTAGAAGAAAGAGCTCCGGGACTGAATTGCTTTGAGTGGGGCTTGCCCATTAATTAGATCACCTGAGTAAGCCAAGAAAGACGAAAGCGATGGATGTATGTGACAAAGAGAACTTATGAACATGAAAGCCAGCCTGTTCCCTAA
The DNA here is from genome assembly GCF_904849725.1 of Hordeum vulgare subsp. vulgare. Lineage (NCBI taxonomy): Eukaryota > Viridiplantae > Streptophyta > Magnoliopsida > Poales > Poaceae > Hordeum > Hordeum vulgare. Next base: position 343,187 of record NW_025422489.1, read on the forward strand.
ATATTTTAGGAAGCGAAGAAGACAGAAAAAAGTTCGGTAATCTTCTCCCTTTGGTAGGCATTTACCCAAGGCACTGATATTATGAGTCTCTCGATTATACGTGAAATAGGGAGTTCAAGGTCTTATTCGTCTTTCTTGGCCTATGTGAATATGAGCCAATTCCGGAAAGTGAATAATTCACTATTGAAAGTGCAAGTCGACGTTCCTGATATGAAAGTGAAAGTGGAGTGAAATCTGGATATGAAGGTTCAAGTCCAGTTCCAATCTGGATATAAAAGTGCTGTTCAATCGTCGAAAGTGATCTCTCTTTTGTTGTTCTCTTTTAGTCCGCTTTTCTTTTTTCTTTCTTTGTTGAATTATTTATTTCTCTTTTGGTATGTTGGTTATCTAAAAGCATCTGTGACTTTTTTTAGTACTTTCGTCACAACTATGGCATTGGCATGGGCCTTTGCTCAACTAGACTATCAGAGCTCGATCATGGCAAACGAAGGAACTCAGACCCGATCTAGACAACTTGAGGAGCAAGTTAGAGCTATGAGAGAATCCATGGATAAGATCCAAGCAGATCTAGCCGAACGGATGCAACAACAGAGTGAAGAGTTTCAAGCTCAAAAACAATTACAACAACAACAGTTTGAGAAGCAAGTAGTTTTTTCTATTTTTTAAATACAGAGAGAGGTTAGTGGCTTCAACCTCACACAAAGAGGGATAGAGGCAACACCTTTTGACGCCAAAAACTCCAATTTAGACGAAAACTGCAGGGGCAATAGAACAATTTAGAATATGCAGTAGTGTTAGTAGTTTTGTACATCTATTAGGCATTTTTGCAAATACATGGAGGGGAGTGGCCTGTGTAACCAAGACAATACACCTCAACGTCATCTTATCGAACACATAAAGGGGACTGGCCTCTTTCACTAAGACAACAATTATGGCCGTGTAGATGCAGTATTCGATGTTTCACAAAACAAAGACAGAGGAGGTTGTAAGAGAGACCTTGTCAGTGCGAAGGAGAGGAACGTGTCGAGAAGAAGACACCTGTCCGGAGAGGTGCAAAGGAGAGCTGCGAGAGGAAATGCAATTCAAAGGCAATCCTTTGTTGTTATCTGGTCCTTGATAGAAAGAGGACCTTATGAAGAGTCCCTCACCTACGGATCACTGAAATAGCCTAGCTTTCCAAGCCAAGTGACCTTACTTACTGTAGTGTAAGACCCACGGGGAGAAGCTATAGCTTTGAGAGTTGCTGAATTAGTAGCTGTAGCTATGAGAAAGGAGTAGTGTTGGAGGAAGATTTAGGCTCAGCCAATTCAGTCAAGGGTAATTTAGTAGATACCTCTCCATCCCTCTCTCCACACAACCAGCTTAATATGACCCAAAACAGTCATGTTCCCAATCTTACCCCACAACAAGCTTCTTGCTCAAACCCTGGATCTGGAAACCTGACAAGCTCCATGACTCCAGTCATCCTAGCATCAAGTACTGTAGATACTGGTGTGAAAAACCTTCTATGTCGTCAACAACTAGGCCTATCATAATTAACCCAAGAACCTGTTTGCAGCCAGTACCAGTAATGGAGTCATACCCAAACTTTAGGAGCCACAACCCACCATTTTCCCTTCCTTGCTTATGGTTTGCTGTCCTCGGGAATGGTATCTCCTTGAACAAGGTAGCTGTGTCACATATATTCCGTTAATGGGATGGATTTTCTGCTTTCGGATGGTGTGATTTCAACGTTGAGTACCTACTAAGAGTTAGTTCTCGATGGGCAATAAATCATATTGATGAAAAATCCACCAAGGAGCATGAAACAAAACACATAACTTACATACCATTGTACTTAGAGCCAATAAACTACCAAGAATCCTCTGTCTCAACCACTTTCTTCTTGTCTTTACATCGATTTCCAAATATAGGAAGGGAAAGTAACGGAGAGCAAGCAAAAGAAAGAAATCTATCAACGACCGACTTCGGACTAGAATCTAGAAACATACCTAAGGGAAGAAAGCATATTTTAGGTTTACTCCTTCCATGTCTAGTAGGAGTGCGTGCTTCTTATTGCCTTTTGAGCAGTAGTTGTATACATTCCTCACTCAGTCTAATTAATTATCTTTCTCCCTACCCAAATACCAAGGGAGGTTTATGAGTCGTATCCTCCTTACGAGATAGCGGAAGTAGCATTAGCGGGAAAAGTAAGCTCCTTTTCAAGCCTTCTCTTTCGTAACCTTTGATTAGTTCCTTAGATGCCCTTAGCAAGAATGATGCAGGAGCAAGAAAGTCTATTTCCTCCGCCTTTCAAGAATCTCGCTATTCAAATAGCACAGTATAAAATGCAATCCATAAGTCATGCTGGTCAATCAATGACAATGATAAGCTCTATAAAAAAAAAGAGTCTATTGCTCTTCGACACGTTTTATATCTACTTCAGTCATGCTTTATTGGAGTTATCTGACGCCAAGGAGGAAGGAATAGAGATTAGGATCCTAGCCTTGTTCCGTTTGAAGTTCCTAAGAGAGGTTACAAAAGAAAGGGATGCTCAAACCAAGGATTTGGAGTCTTATTAGTGCATCAATCTACAGAAAGGTAGGGGGGCATACCTGTGTGAAAATGGAGTGTAAAGCATATTCTAGATATTTCACTTCGAATTTCTTCCTCTTAAAAGAGTCAAGTCCGCAGGGTTCCCTAAATTCCCCAGGAATCAAGTGGGACCGGGAGATCGTTGTTCATTCGGTGGTTGGCCCTCCCCCTAATAAGTACCTACCAAGAATTGGGCCAGTTAGTTCAAGCGGTACCGAATCACAAAGAACAGTTGAGTTTTCTAATTCATCTATTATTATATTTTTTGCATTTCTAGAATAGCGTTGGAGCCGGGACACACATTTCTGCCCGAGTTCCAACAGCAAACCAAATACGTTATCGTGGAAAAGCCAACACAGAAGAGTTTGTGTGCTTTTTATTTTCACATGAGTTTCACATATGTGATGGTTGGTTGGGAGGGTACGGCAAATGACTCTAGAATCTTTCTGGATACAACCACTGAACCGGAAAATGGCCACTATCGTCACCGAGAAAATACTATCTTGTGGACTCAGGCTCTACGTTTATGCCTTAAGGTCTTTCTCCTTACCGTGGGGAGCGGTACCACTTGCGTGATTCTAGAGAAGAAGGCGGTGTCCCGACCACAAGGCGGTTAAATTCCACTGGTGCTTGCTAGCCAGTCAAGAACGACTCGAAGACCGTGGGAAGGTCTTCACGCTACGCCGAAGACGACGATGGCTCCATACCGGGTGGTAATACACAGGTATAGGATTTCCTGTAATGATGTGAAACTGTATATTTCAGAGAAATAGCTCAGTTCGAGAGGAAGGCGGAAACAGTTCCGGTTTTATTAACCTGATTCCTATTCATTTACCGGTAAAGGAAGGAATTCTTATCTATTTCTCGAGGCAATTATACTCATATCGACAATATGAACTGCATGAGAATTAGCATATAGAAAGAAAGCTTTACCGAATACAGGTCTAGTAGGTATAGAGCCGTAAGCGTGGTGGGGGTGCCGGTGCTTAGGCAGATGCCCCATTGTTCATGATGTTGCAATGAATCCAGTGGATCATCCTCATGGAGGAGGTGAGGGGCGCACGAAAGGAGGTAGACCTTCGGTGTCACCTTGGGGAAAGCTCACCAAAGCAGGATTTCGGGCAGTAGTAGGGGTGGTGAAACTTTAGATGTCAAATGACACCAATTTTTCTGCTCAAGTTAGAACGTAGTTTTTCTAAGTTAATTGGCCAGTTCCTTTTAAAAGGAGACTGGTTTCTTTTTATAAGCGATTGGCTTCACTTTAGATTTGTTATCGTAATTTCTCTTTTATTTATGGGTTGTTATTTATTATTTCGATTTTTGATAAACGAAACGAATCCAAGCCCGACAAGTAGAATTCCATTCGGTACCTTTGGGGTTTTCTTTTTCCTTCTGGATGACGACGTCACCGCGTCTCCTTATTGTTATTGCGATGGTGACGAGGAACAAAGGGCCGGGGAGATCATCGAAATTACCTCTAGCCCGGAGCCAGAGGGGGTCGTCGACACAACGCCAACCCTGGTGGTGGGGCACTTCGAAGGTCTGGAGACCCTCCTTGAGATTCCCCCTTTACCGGAAACGCCACCCGCAGGTCCTTCCTTAGCTCCAGAAGAAAGGGAGCAAGCCCCCTCTGTTGGCCTAAACCTCGATCCATCCCAGAGTAGCCGCCGGCTGGACGGCGGCGAACGGGGGGCAAACTCCTCAAAACGAAGTTCTACTTTGTCTTTGGAAGAATTGGAAGAATCGGACTCTAAGTTTAAAGTAGGAGTAGAGTCTTTAGAGGCTCGCTTAGAAGGAATAAAGAGAAAAAAGCAACTGCAAGCGTTCGGGGCTTCTCCTTTTGAGACCGCGAAAGCAGAGCTGGTTACGTCCATTGGGGAAAATTCCCAGTTTCGTGTGGGACTGCTTTTGTCTCTGGATGTCAAATGCCCCTTGACGGGCAAACGGGAGGCTCTCGAAAAGACGATAGAGGCCATCTTGAAATGCCAAGGGAAGAAGCCCACAGACTCCCTAGCGTCTCTACTCGACCTAAAATGCGATCTCGAGGACCCCGAAAAACTCGAGACCGCTCTCCGTCCATATTTAGGACGGTTAGGGCTATTTTTTAAGAAATAAAAACCTTCTGTCGATTTATCCACACTTCCATGACTTCTAGAGGAAAGCTAACTGCTTGCTGGCTGGGAGCTGTATGAGCGGTAACGTCCACGTACGGCTCCGTGAGAAGGTGGACGGAAATGGCCTTGTTGTACCTCACTCCCGTCTTCAATGGGGTCTGCTCTTTTTTTTTTAGGAGAGTATGCCAATATGATCTTAATGAGGTGCGGGGCTTTGCATCTGACATTCGTTGGGCTTTCCTCTGCGGGAGCCCGCGTCCCGGCCTTTTTGTGCAATAAACCCCTCCGGCCGAAGACTAGTGATAGGTGGTCCCGCGGAGCTTTCGGAGAAGGGTAGCCTAGTGTGTAAGCACAGCAATGAACCGCGGCGAACCCTCAGACGACCCTTCTAAGATAAGGGGGGAGATCCTCAGTAGTGGTGACCCTTTGACTCTTCCACTGACTTATATATGTACCGAATGCTCATACGGGAAAGTGAACTCCTGGGTCTGGAACCTGGGGGGTTGCTCCGAGAAAAAATCCTTTCTTTCTCGTCCACTCTAGGGGGTGCGGACACACCTGCGCGGATTACAGGTGACGGTTACAAGAATGGCGGGGAAGTGAAGAGTACCCGACGACATTCAGGGATGAATGTAGACCCATCGGGCGGGGATAATCATTCCGGTCCTGGGAGAGGTGGCGACACCAGTCTGAGCTGAGGGAAGCCAGCCAATTGAGTCACTGAAACGACCGCAGGAGGCGCACCCTAAGCCCAGCTTCTCGGAGCTGCTATTGCGAAATACGGCTTCCTTAATATCCAAATTTCAACAAGGGGGCTGGGCTGCTCGCCTTCATAGAAAGGCGACCGGGCCTAGATTAGATGTTCGCCTTTTTATAGAATAGAAAGAGAAGGTAAAGGGGGGGGTTTGGAGATTCTTTCAAGAATGCATGGCTTCCTCCTATTCCGCTTCAACAGAAGCCCTTAAAATCCTGCTGCTATGGCAGCAAGGGTTATCCATTTCATAGGCGAGGGTGGGGGAGAAGCAAGCCGAACCTCTGATCGACCCGGACACGTCAAAAATTCTCGGCGCCGAGAGAAAGACGAGATTCAGTAAGTAATTCAGTGAGTGCTTTCTTTTATAAGAAGAGCGTCGGCTTGGAAGAAGAAAATGAAATACGAACAACCGCGCTGGTTGTAATAGATCGACTTGAATGCGTCTTCTTGCTCCAGCATTCAAGTTCCATTTCAAGGGAGGACGACGTACCATGATACTTTCTGTTTTGTCGAGCCCTGCTTTGGTCTCTGGTTTGATGGTTGTACGTGCTAAAAATCCGGTACATTCCGTTTTGTTTCCCATCCTAGTCTTTTGCGACACTTCTGGTTTACTTATTTTGTTAGGTCTCGACTTCTCCGCTATGATCTCCCCAGTAGTTCATATAGGAGCTATTGCCGTTTCATTCCTATTCGTGGTTATGATGTTCAATATTCAAATAGCGGAGATTCACGAAGAAGTATTGCGCTATTTACCAGTGAGTGGTATTATTGGACTGATCTTTTGGTGGGAAATGTTCTTCATTTTAGATAATGAAACCATTCCATTACTACCAACCCACAGAAATACGACCTCTCTGAGATATACGGTTTATGCCGGAAAGGTACGAAGTTGGACTAATTTGGAAACATTGGGCAATTTGCTTTATACCTACTATTCCGTCTGGTTTTTGGTTTCTAGTCTGATTTTATTAGTTGCTATGATTGGGGCTATAGTACTTACTATGCATAAGACTACAGAGGTGAAAAGACAGGATGTATTCCGACGAAATGCCTTGGATTCTAGGAGGAATATAATGAGGAGCATGACAATTCCAAACGGAAGCAGAAGGTGCTTTTCGTCCGGAGCGGGGGGACCGCCTGAGAATTACAAAGAAACCTTTAAAAGGTGGATTTTGTGCTCAGAATATAGGGATTTCCCTGGCTTAAAAAGCAATATAGACAAACTTATTGCATTCCTTTCACCTTCCGAGATCCTATTCATGGTGCACACCTTTCCCCGGGACTTTCCTCTGCTCGAGATCTTGGAACCACGGGATATCCGCGAAATAATCGCTCACTCGCACAAGCAGTGGAAGCCACCCAAAAAGGGGGGCTAGTAATTAGTTTTTTTTGGTAGGTTTGTTTTGTTTTGTTTCTCGAATTGGTAGGTTTCTCGAAGTAGTTTTAGTAGGTTTCTCAGGAAATAGAGATACCGAGGCCCACCAACCTACTACTTGTTGGTTTGGTGGGGAAAGAAGAGCGGGAACGAGGGCTTCTTTCACTGTTTCCCTAAGTTCAAAAGTGAATGTGGAAACGCTGTCTATGGTCTGGTTATAGCATCCCCTTTCTCAATTCCTTTCTGGTCAATAAGGATGGTTATAGCCAGCTTAGAAGGGAATTCTAAATGTAAGAAGTTGCTGGATGGTTTGCTCCAATGAAGAGGTACACCTAGGTAGGAGGGAGGGAGCTTTCCCACTTTGCAGACGAGTAGTTCTGCCGCTCCGCGTTGGATAGGAAAGGGGTGGAGAAGGTTCATTTATCAGGAATCTACTTGTTGCATAATGCACATGCCACAAACGATAAAGTGGAAGCACACTCAGATGAAGAGGATGGTGAATTGATCAATAATCCCATGTCTTTTTTTGCTGAGAAATCTTGGATCAAGACATACAAGGCAGCATTGGTCAAACATAGGACTACCTAGGCTAGGTCATTCATTGCTTGGTCCGCTATATTCGTTTTGTCTTCTAGTTCTCCACAGGGACTTCCTACTACTCCGCCGAATCTCTCATCTGAGAAAGTAGGTCACCTGGGTCGGGTAAAGCAGCGTAGATAAGGCTGGAGTTTATGAACAAGTTGATGTCTACTAGGGCATTGACCGTACAAGCAGGTAAGTATAGGGCTCGGCTAGGAATTCGTTTATGCTTATATTTATAAGCTTTCTTCTCACTAGGTAGGGCGGGCAGTTGGTCTTATTGCCCTGCATCATATGAGAAGGAGTTCTTCCACGAAATAGAGGTCGTCTATGGTCTTTGTGGCATTGATGGATAGTACTGGTCTGTTGTCAACAAATAGACTGGCTAGGTCACAGTCTGCTAAGTCTACTAGTGGGATATGAATATGCATTAGTAGTAGTTATTGCTGCCGGATTGGTATTAACAGTTGGTCAAGTCTAACGTAACGTTTTTTAAGTAGAAGGATAGGGCATTAATTACCTGGGGTCGATAGGTACACCTTTATAATAAATTATTAGCACAAAGCTCTCATCTCACTTTTCATAGGTAGGCGAAAACTCTATAGTGATAGTGTAGTGTATATTGGCTTGGATTCTTTCTATTGTTATGGGAAAGGCATATCCCCACCCAGTTCTTCTTCGTCTTAATTAATAACTCCTTCCTGAACTTCAAAGTACGATAGAAACTTACTTATATCTCGTAGGAAAACTAGAGAATGAGCCATCTCCATCTCGTAGAGAAACTAGAGAGGTGCTGGGCGCAGCTGAAAGGAAATCCAAGAAGAGTCCATGAAAGGCTAGCACGATTAGGATCCTTTGTAGGGTTTATCTCGGAAGAGAAGGCTATGAAGCGAACATCTCTTCTTTGGGAGAGAGGGGAAGATCTATGCAGGACACTTAACCCGTGCCGGAGGACTGCACACAGCTGGTACAACCTCGTGTGGTACATTTTACATGTTCTTACAAGTCCGATGGTACAGTTGACCTAGTATCGAATTATTATAGATTCCGTTGGCAGCCATTGCCCCCCTGCATGTCGTCTGACACGACCGAAACGAAACTTTACACCCCCTAGCAGCCCCCTGTCGGCATCGAAAACGGAGGGAAGTGCGCGTGCTGATGTTTAATCATGCGATGCCAATGATGTAAGCGCGGGCCCGCAGGTGCAGACAGGTTCGTCGGGGGCAAGCTTCAGAGGTGGGGGGTACGATTGTGGAAGATTGCGTGGAGGCAGGGGTTGGAGATGTGATGCAAGGGTGCGGGGAATTGGGTGGAAGGACAGTCGTTAATGTGGAGTCAGGACGGGCGTGAGGCAAGAAGTGGAGGGAAGTGGGATCTAGATTAGAAGAGATAAATACGATATTCCTGATACCCGCGGACGATCCCTAGCCTAGCTTGGCAATCCCTTGAAAATGCAATGCATTTTCCCTTGAGATGAAATTTCTTTTTCGGTGGCAACTCAAAAAAAAAAAACTCTCAAATCAACTCACGCATATTCCCTTGCTTCTGTTAACTACGCATATCTCCTGTTTCTATACTTGCTAGCTAGCAACCTCTTATCACACAGAAAGCGTGACATGAATGCATACCCCCGTGTATACAACTCCTTACTATCTCTAATATACCGTTGCTTGTTCGGCGCATAGACCTATTATTATTATCGGTCAGGCTTTCCTTTTGGCAGGTGATTACTATATATAATATAGCGGGCTTTCCCTTATCCGTTCGCTTAGGTATCTGACTGTGTAGCGTAGTTCGCCGATTCCCGGGGCCGGCACGGCACAACCGGATCCCCATCCTTAGCCAAAGTCCGTACTTTACCCCGTTCCTGATCCCCAATGCCAGGGTTGAATAGTAGCCAGCCATGAGATCTATACTTTATCCATTGGTCAAGTAGCATAATTGTTTACCTGGTCTTTCTTCTTGGATAGATATGGCCCTACCTTCCTCTTGAGGAATCCGTTCATGATGCCCTGGCTACACTGACTGGACTATGCTGTGCGCTTTCGAGAAGATTCACACTACCGGCGAAAGGAAGCGGATAAGCTTATCACGAACGGCGCATCCTAGGACAGATAAATATGTATCATCCCTTTTGGAGATGACTACACTACCGGGGAAAGAATCCATAAAATACTAGTGTGTTCAATTGGAAGATCATAAGTAGGACGGATAATATCCAAAGACACCAGTCCATCCAATTCCCTAAACTTCAATCAAATCAAGAAGAAACTAAAGAAACCGCGGAAGAAAAGCAATGGTTGTTCGGGGATAGGTCCCGCAATGAAAGTATTAATAAATCTAAAGTAGATTGGCAAGAAAGAGCAGTTGGTCATCTCGGAAAGATAGATAAAGCTAAATCTAGGAAAGCAAGCTAGGAAACCCTAGATAGGAGCAATCCGTTCCACCACTCCTGAGAATTTAGGGCATAATCACCCGCGGAGCAACTGGGGTACTCAACACTGTAGTAGTACAATCGGTTGTCTTTCTCTAGCCAATAACACGGCAAGAGGTGGACGGCAATTAAGTTGAGGGTAATGACAACAAACTAAATCCCAACACTTAATGCAAACGGCTCTGAATGGTCTAAAGATACGAATTATTCGACCGAGATGGGTTTACCTCACTCGTTTGTAGAAACACTTTCGAAAGAACAGACAAGATCCACCAGATAAAAAATTGGTACGCCACGCACGGCTGCTCCGGCGAGCGACGGGGGCACGGGCGCGGTGTTTCTCGCAGTTGCTCGATGGCTAGGGGAACGGATAAATCCCCTTTCGAAATGACTTGATTATCCCTCGACTAGGAAACAAGAGTACTCTTGACCATAGGAAAGAAGCTAACTCTGAAAAAGAGAAATGGAATCATCGAGATAGGAGCTAGTTCCTGGATTGAGAGAGTTCTGCCCAATGCCTAAATTGGATGGTGGATCTTCAGCTTTAGCGAGTTCACTCGTAGAAATGTCCGTTTGATTGCTCCTCGGGTGCTTCCTTCTTTCAAATCTAGATTTCCTAGAATCATACCTTCGTCCATTCTTGGCAAGCCTTCTTCTCTGATGGTATAGATGAAGACACCGGATCCCCATCCTTAGCCAAACCTTCAATTCAAGCTAGGGCAACAAAGGTTTCATCAGAAAGGGATGGATGGCCTCCACTCACAGATCCACTTTCTTTCGGGGCCATCAATAGAATAGTTCTGTTCTTTAGCCGACGTTTTTCCTTGCCGTCTATATCCGAGCGGTTCCCTTTGGCATATTTCACTTGCTTTGCTACTACGGTACCCGCATTCTTGAAAGAAAAAGGGATGGATAGTTGCCCTTAGGAGACAGATGGTGCCCATTTATCCATAGAATAGGTTCAAGAAGATGAGACGCATTGATGTTAATGAACTTGAGGTTGAAGTTCTAGTAAGCTTAAGCATAGGTTTAGGTGCACAAGTGGTATACCAAAATACTCGTTTAACTACTCCGCAATGGGACACCCTTCCAAGGTGGGTCCCCTTTCGTACGACCTATTCTCTCTCTCTGAAAGTAGCAATAGAAGAAGGATAGCTTGTTCGTTCTGACTCCTAGTTCGAAAGCTTTTCCTTCTGCTTGGGAACGATCTTATCCCGAGTCCTCTGTGGAGTGAAGGAAGTGATGCCAATTCTACCGGGTCCGGTATCCCCTTAACAACGGATTCCATTTCTCTTGACCGATGGCGTTCTCCCACTGACTTGCTAAGGAAGAGGCTAGTTCGCGTGGACGCTGCCCTACGTGGTGTTGCTCGTTTTTAATGACTCTTAAAATAGTTGACTAATGAATTCCAAAGGATTTAGGTATTTGACTAGCAGTCATCTTCATCAGGTCTAGCTAGATATTGCTGTGAATAAGTGTTCTTTCGCTTGAACCTATGGATTGGCTTAAGCAAGCATGGTATCTTTGGACCAGACCTCGAACATCTGCTTCTATAGGAGTTCATGTCTGTCAACATAACTAGTTTGATCCCCCTTCCTAAAGTATACATACAGCTCTTTTCTATTCTGATAATAAGTAAAGTGTCCCTCCTCCACCAGTCGATGAGCCTAGCCTGCCTGAGAATCTACGCACTAAAGCCATACTGCAGGATTGCCACCCATCATTCCAGCTTTCACTGCCTATTCGGCTTCAGCAGTGGGTTTCCAAAGGCGCTCTTCCCAGATAAAAACGGTTTTTCAAAACTTCTATCCACAGCTCCAACTAGATTGAGCACGAAATCCAAGGACCTTGAGTGACCACAAAGCCGAAGGGCGAGAGCAAACGGATCAATCACTAGAGACAGCTTTGTTTCTTGATAACAAAGATAGCCTGCCTTGACTTGAATTGAGATAAAGGAAGTATAGGTAGTACATTGATATCGCTCCGCATTGAATTGAGAAAAAGCATTACCGGATTGTGGAGGATCAATAGACTCTGCCGTCGATAGACAGAAAGACGCTTCAATTGCCCAAAAACTATAGACATTCATTAGCTAGAGTTTGCTTACAACAACTGCTATCACTCTAGCATCGGAATGGCACCTTTCGAAGCACTCTACGGGAACCTTTGTCGTACCCCGATTTGTTGGGGTTGGCACGTACCGACCGACGGGGCCACAGAAGATGAAGGAGAGTGCCGAGAAGATTCCACTTATTCTAGATTAAAAGCAGTTCAGGACCAGGTACGCCGACCACGATATTTGGAGTTTGCAGTAGGTGATCATGCTTGACTTCGGCTTGAACCTACAAAGGGTGTGATGCGTTTTTGAGTGAAGGATTAGGTATAGCTGACCGATACATCGGACCTTTCTTGGCCCATATCCCCCTAGCCCTTACTCCCTTGTTTCGGTGGTTGGTCTCTACCTTTTTCTGTCTCTTGGCTAGTTTGTCTTCCTCTTCTTTTTGAGGGTAACGTAGTAAAAATCCTTTATTTCAGGGGATTTCCCTTTTCTTTCCAAATGAATTTATGCTTAGTCTAAAATTGGTAAATACCAAATAATAATATATATATATTATTATTATTATTAGAAATATGTACCAGTTTCCTGAAACTAACAAATAGAGTTATAGCTTTGATTGACTTACTAGCTTACGGGAACGCTTTGAATCTCAACTTACTTTGAACGAGTGCTTCCCACATAGATTGCTGGAAAGAGGAGTGAGCCGGGGCAGAACTTGAAGCACGGGAGAAGGAAAAAGAAGTATACAAGGGGTGCGTAGTTGGTATATGTACGGTATAGACCTTTCTTTGTGAATAGCTAGTTCAGTTACAAGGGTGTATACAAAGGTCTGCTTATAGGTTGAAAAAGCCTGTAGAGATAGCCTAGATAGCCAAGAAGATATACGTATTTCATAGAGCTAGCTAATAAAGCTTTTGTTAACTTCAAATAGGCTATTGAATGCAACGGCAAATAAAGAAGAAGAAAGTGCCAGAGCTAAGAGCTAATATATTCCCAGTCTATGCATGGATAAAGGAATGATAAGAGCTATGAGCAGTTTATTAAACTACACTACGGCTAATATATATAAGGACAAATCAACTAGAAAAAACCGTTGCCAAAGAAACCATTTGTTTAAGCTTATTCGTTCGCGCTAGGCTAAAAAACTAGATAGAAGAACTAGAGGCCGCCAAGGTCTTCAACCATTAGACAAGCAGGTAGGATCCTTTGCTTACTACTTGAAGCAGAAACCTAGAAGAGGAATTCTTTCTATTCCAAAATCCATCTTCTTTCCGGTCCGCTTCATTCATTCCCTTACTAATAAATCCAATTCATCGCTAATGGCGAAACCAGCCTGTATGTACACCGCACAACTAACCGTTGCTTGGTAGGTTCGATCAGCTCTTCTCACCTTTCCGTCGACATCTACTAAGGCTTCAGCTTAAGTGGGTTCAGCCGCCCCAAATCTGACTCGATCCAGGGTTATATATCATAAAGGGCTTCGACAAGGGGTTTGATTCGTTCTTTGAGCAAAAAGATAAGGTCGGAATACCGGAGTTCTTTCTTTGCTTCCAAGAACATAGATTCCTTCTTCAACCCAGGTCATGACCGAGGGCGGGTATCTCACTCGCATATCTAGAGCCCAGCATCTCTCCTGAACGACACCTTCTGCAGACTCTACTGGTGGTATTTCCCGAGGCGAGGGTAAATATGTGCATTCATATCGGTCAGGAAACGACAATGACTCTTCTTCTTTCCGGGAAGGTATGGGCACCTCACAATTCTTATACGACATTAGTGGAAGCGAACATTCGTAGCATTCATTGTCACCGATCATTGACAAAAGAAGAAAAAGAAGCCGTACGACAACTTAAGGAATCTTTAGATTTGGCGGCTATAGACTCAAAGGGCACAGACAGGCTGCTGGTACTTTTTTTTTAGCTAACTAAAGTCCAACTTCCTTTGCCGAAAGAGGATGAAACGGATCAGCCGATTCAACTTAGCATTACCCGACTCGTAACTTCAAGCACAACCATCCATCTCAATCCAAAATCTCCGATCGTCTGTGATCCAAACCCAAACTCTCCTCCGGTTTTGGATATATAGACAGTGCCTGCTCTCAAACCAACCAAGACAGCAGCAAGTTCCTATCGAGAACAAGACGACAGATCAATATGACCAATTTCTATAATATCTCGGGTGAATACGTGAAAAAGTGTTGCTTAGCTCAGTGAAATGGAATAAGGAAGAGAAAGTGTAGTGTGATAAGGGAAGATGCAAGTCAATTTTTAGGTTTTCAAGCAAGGGCTGAGATAGATATACAAACCAGAAGAATTCACATCAGAACCCTTTCCTGCTTCCCCTTTTTACCCATCGGACTCGACTCACATTTTGATCTCCTACGCTTGCTTTCACAGTCCCCCTACGAGCAGCCCGGAATCAATGAAGGAGTTCATTCAGCACCGAGCCGAGCGAGCGTAGATTCAATATGTTGATTGTACCGAACGAAGGATTTGCCTTATCACGAAAGCCACATTCGTTTCGTTTGAGGAAGTCACACGTCCTGTTCCCTATAAATAAGGAGATTCATTCTTTTTTTTCAGAAATCCCCTCTTCTTCCTCCTCAAGCCCCTATCACAAGACCAAGCGGATCTCATCCTGCAGAAGACTCAGAGCGGATCTATCTAATGGCATGGCTGGCTGTCGGATGTGATCTATTCTCGTGTCACATCGCTTTCTTTCTTCTCCCTCCATTTTCTTCACTACTACCGCTTCTACACATAAATCAAAGAAGCATTGTGGAATAGTGGCATTTCGTTAATGGCTAAAATGTTCTTAGTGAAAGGGTTGCCGCAAAACCGGCAAACTCAGAGCGGTCTCTGAAAGTGAATAGGAGCATAGCGGCATCATCCAAGCCAAACACGTCTCCTCAGTCAAGGGTCTTCTCGCGCAAAGAAGATCAAAAACATAACAACTGATTTCGCTTAATGCATGTCACCCGCCCGCTCTCAATACAGCAAGTGACTCTCTCTCACAAGACAGAGAAAGATTACCGATTCATCCAATCCAATTTGATCAGAAGTGAGTTCATTGTTGTTGTATAGCGAAACCTTTCCTTGACAAAACCATTCTCAGCTAATAGAAGCCGAGCTATCTATCCAGATCAGGGTTGAACGAAGCGAATGGAAAAGCCAAAGAAAACATAAATCCATTGCGATTAGAAACCAGTGACTCTACAGCCAGGGCTCGATGGCGATGTAAGATAGAAAGAATGGGGAGTTAGGGCTTCGGTTTCCTCTGTAGCCAGTTTCAATTCCAAATCATTTGCCGACATGCGGACTCACTTCTCTTTTATGGGATGACTTTTATTATCCAAGTTGTCTATTTACGTGGGTGAATCAAGTACAACAAGTCAGGTCAGAGCTTGTGGTAGAAGATTGGGCTCTGCTACGCAGATCCACTCAACTAGGAAAGAAGTACGCATTGCTGACTGACTGTTTGAACGATCCTAGTTACTAGTAGCTAATCAAGTCAGAGTAGGGTGGCCGAGAAGCTTCTTGCCGGTGCCCCCAAAAGCAAAGCACAGACTCTACTCACCCACGCGTTTTCCACCTACGGAGGGAGAAATCATCGAAATATCCTCATCCCCTGAAAGGGAACCCGAAAACAGGACGAGAGTGGATAGGGTGACTAAGGAGGCCGTAAAAATTAGTAGTGCATTTTTGAAAGATAAGATTACAAAAAGGCGAGAGCAGCATAATTGTTAGTTAGGGGTAAGAGGGGACGGGCCCGTATAGAAAGTAAATCCTTCTTTTTCCGATATGCCGCTCCGCAAGCAAGGAGTGCCACGCACGAGCGGAGCGAAAACTAAGCAAGGGGAATTCCGTCATTCCATGGAAAGCATGCGAAATCCTTTGATTGTTTATAGAATCAAAATAACTATATAGTCTTTCTTGTTCCACTTGCAAGGCAAGGAAAATAAAATGTCAGTTTCGTTATTACAACCTTATTTTTTTATGTCAAAGACAAAAAGCTACGCGCAAATTCTCATTGGATCTCGGTTGTTCTTAACAGCGATGGCTATTCATTTAAGTCTTCGGGTAGCACCACCAGATCTTCAACAAGGTGGAAATTCTCGTATTTCGTATGTACATGTTCCTGCGGCTCGGATGAGTATAGTTATTTATATCGCGACAGCTATAAACAGTTCCTTGTTCCCATTAACAAAACATCCCCTTTTTCTTCGCTCTTCCGGAACCGGTACAGAAATTGGTGCTTTTTCTACTTTGTTTACGTTAGTGACTGGGGGGTTTCGGGGAAGGCCTATGTGGGGTACCTTTCGGGTGTGGGATGCTCGTTTAACTTCTGTATTCATCTTGTTCCTTATTTACCTGGGTGCACTGCGTTTTCAAAAGCTTCCTGTCGAACCGGCTCCTATTTCAATCCGTGCTGGACCGATCGATATACCAATAATAAAGTCTCCAGTCAACTGGTGGAATACATCGCATCAACCTGGGAGCATTAGCCGATCTGGTACATCAATACATGTTCCTATGCCCATTCCAATCTTGTCTAACTTTGCTAACTTCCCCTTCTCTACCCGTATCTTGTTCGTTCTGGAAACACGTCTTCCTATTCCATCTTTTCCCGAATCTCCCTTAACGGAAGAAATAGAAGCTCGAGAAGGAATACCACTAAAAACCTAGTTCGCTCTCAAATAAAAACCTAGTTCACTCGCTAAAGCATCCATGGCTGAATGGTGAAAGCGCCCACCAACCTAGAAAGGCAAAATGGGTCAAAAAGTAGGTTCGATTCCTGCCGGATGCACTGCCTCTTAAAGACAGAAACAGAGGAGGGAAAGAAGGTAGTATAGGGAACTTGCTTTTGGATTCTTATCGAAAGTGAATCCCTCTAACACTTCTGTTAGTGTTTTATGAGAAAATCTT